>NW_026783403.1:0-66275 GCF_949774975.1 Lagenorhynchus albirostris | reverse complement strand
GTGAAAAATGGATAAAGAAGTTGTGGTACTTACGTACAATGCAATATCACTCAGCAATGAAATCTATGTCATCAGGCCCGTAGCAGCATAATGAGTGGATTCAGGTATGATGATTCTAACTGAAATAAGTCACACAGAAAAAGAAACATCATAAGATATCACTAATACACGGAATGTAAACTTGGCTACACAGGAACTGAATTACAAAACAGAACAGGGTCTCAAATTTAGAAAACCAACTTATGCTTGCTTAAGGGGAAAGGTGAGTTGGGGTGCTGCATAAAACCAGAGATTGAAATGAGCACAGATAAAGTTCCTTAAGCCAAGTATGGAATAGACAAGAGCTACTCCTTGCTCAACGAAATGGATTCAACACCCCATATTAAACACCTAAGAATATACCTGACTAGGAAGTATCTTAAAACCTATGGATTGCTATGTCTCCGAAAGAGAATCAAGCGTGTGTGCAGGGGCATAAACGCAGCAGTGATAGGATTGGAGAGGTTCGGTGAGCAAGTGAAGACCCTTTGAAGTCATATTGCATGGTACCCATTCCTCGGGTCTCAACTCTCCAGGTTTAAGGTTTTCTTCCTTCAGCTAAAACATGCATGTGGAACCCAGAGTATGATCAACCGTGTGATCGGGAGAAGTGTTCCAATATGTGTCAGTTTTCGTCCCCTGGTACTCGGGTGCAACATTCCAGACGCTTTACTAACACTCTCCCGACTTGGAGAGTCAGTGCCTTTAACCTCCTGTTTGGCCCAGTTTGCAATTTCTGCGGAAGATGAACAGGAATAGGGAGAACCAATGAGAGACTAGCTGGAGGTGTCTGGACGGGCAAATTTAACTCTCATTTCCCACCAGGAAGAGGAATTAACCAAAGGCTCAGCGTGCCGTGCCGGAACCAGATTAGGGCCTGAAGCCATCCTGCGGTGTTGCGGCCAGCTCACGAGAAAGCGAGTTGAAGAAAAGAGCTCAGGGGCACTGTAATTCACAAACCTGCAGAGTTATAAATGACAGCCATCGTCCAAAAATATACTGAAGTAAGGCTGCCAAGAGGACTTGAAAGCGGGGCAGAATAGCAGGAAACCGATTTCAGGAGGTAGACTGGAATTGCATTTAAAGCATAGGAAAAGAGGCAGAACGTCCACAATGATGCACTTGGCCAAAAAGGTCGTATGCGTTTTTTCCTGAATATATTCAGGAAAAAACGCATACGCCCTTTTTGGCCAACCAAGCAAGCTTGCAAAGGAAATCTGCACTACAATGAAGTCTCACTTCCCCCCGGTCAAAAGGGCCATCTGAAAAAAGTGTAAAATCCAGAAAGGCAGGACAGGCCATAGAGAACTGGGAGCCTTGTTATGCTGATGGGCGGGATGTAAATTGCCAACAGCCACTGGGGAGAAGTGTATGGTGTTTCCTGAAACATCTAAAAAACAAAGCAACAGAGCCTAGGGCACTTCCACTTATGGTCCTATAGCTTAGGGAAATTAAAATCAAAAGACACAGCCACCCCATAGGTTGGGACGGCTCTGTTTACAAGAACCTGGTTTACGGTACAAGTTCAATATCGCAGAAAGTGAAAAATGGATAAAGAAGTTGTGGTACTTACGTACAATGCAATATCACTCAGCAATGCAATATATGTCATCAGGCACGTAGCAGCGTAATGAGTGGATTCAGGTATGATGATTCTAACTGAAATAAGTCACACAGAAAAAGAAACATCATAAGATATCACTAATACACGGAATGTAAACTTGGCTACACAGGAACTGAATTACAAAACAGAACAGGGTCTCAAATTTAGAAACCCAACTTATGCTTGCTTAAGGGGAAAGGTGAGTTGGGGTGCTGCATAAAACCAGAGATTGAAATGAGCACAGATAAAGTTCCTTAAGCCAAGTATGGAATAGACAAGAGCTACTCCTTGCTCAAGGAAATGGACTCAACACCCCATATTAAACGCCTAAGAATGTACCTGACTAGGAAGTATCTTAAAACCTATGGATTGCTATGTCTCCGAAAGAGAATCAAGCGTGTGTACAGGGGCATAAACGCAGCAGTGATAGATCTGGAGAGGTTCGGTGAGCAAATGAAGACCCTTTGAAATCATATTGCATGGTACCCATTCCACGGGTCTCAACTCTCCAGGTTTCAGGTATTCTTCCTTCAGGTAAAACATGCATGTGGAACCCAGAGTATGATCAACCGTGTGATCGGGAGACGTGTTCCAATATGTGTCAGTTTCCGTCCCCTGGTACTCGGGTGCAACATTCCAGACGCTTTACTAACACTCTCCCGACTTGGAGAGTCAGCGCCTTTAACCTCCTGTTTGGCCCAGTTTGCAATTTCTGCGGAAGATGTACAGGAATAGGGAGAACCAATGAG
Source organism: Lagenorhynchus albirostris (assembly GCF_949774975.1). Lineage (NCBI taxonomy): Eukaryota > Metazoa > Chordata > Mammalia > Artiodactyla > Delphinidae > Lagenorhynchus > Lagenorhynchus albirostris. Next base: position 63,884 of record NW_026783403.1, on the reverse strand, counting down.
AGACTAGCTGGAGGTGTCTGGACGGGCAAATTTAACTCTCATTTCCCACCAGGAAGAGGAATTAACCAAAGGCTCAGCGTGCCGTGCCGGAACCAGATTAGGGCCTGAAGCCATCCTGCGGTGTTGCGGCCAGCTCACGAGAAAGCGAGTTGAAGAAAGGAGCTCAGGGGCACTGTAATTCACAAACCTGCAGAGTTATAAATGACAGCTATCGTCCAAAAATATACTGAAGTAAGGCTGCCAAGAGGACTTGAAAGCGGGGCAGAATTGCAGGAAACCGATTTCAGGAGGTAGACTGGAATTGCATTTAAAGCATAGGAAAAGAGGCAGAACGTCCACAATGATGCACTTGGCCAAAAAGGGCGTATGCGTTTTTTCCTGAATATATTCAGGAAAAAACGCATACGCCCTTTTTGGCCAACCAAGCAAGCTTGCAAAGGAAATCTGCACTACAATGAAGTCTCACTTCCCCCCGGTCAAAAGGGCCATCTGAAATAAGTGTAAAATCCAGAAAGGCAGGAAAGGCCATGGAGAACTGGGAGCCTTGTTATGCTGATGGGCGGGATGTAAATTGCCAACAGCCACTCGGGAGAAGTGTATGGTGTTTCCTGAAACATCTAGAAAACAAAGCAACATAGCCTAGGGCACTTCCACTTATGGTCCTATAGCTTAGGGAAATTAAAATCAAAAGACACAGCCACCCCATAGGTTGGGACGGCTCTGTTTACAAGAACCTGGTTTACGGTACAAGTTCAATATCGCAGAAAGTGAAAAATGGATAAAGAAGTTGTGGTACTTACGTACAATGCAATATCACACAGCAATGAAATCTATGTCATCAGGCCCGTAGCAGCATAATGAGTGGATTCAGGTATGATGATTCTAACTGAAATAAGTCACACAGAAAAAGAAACATCATAAGATATCACTAATACACGGAATGTAAACTTGGCTACAAAGGAACTGAATTGCAAAACAGAACAGGGTCTCAAATTTAGAAAACCAACTTATGCTTGCTTAAGGGGAAAGGTGAGTTGGGGTGCTGCATAAAACCAGAGATTGAAATGAGCACAGATAAAGTTCCTTAAGCCAAGTATGGAATAGACAAGAGCTACTCCTTGCTCAAGGAAATGGACTCAACACCCCATATTAAACGCCTAAGAATGTACCTGACTAGGAAGTATCTTAAAACCTATGGATTGCTATGTCTCCGAAAGAGAATCAAGCGTGTGTACAGGGGCATAAACGCAGCAGTGATAGATCTGGAGAGGTTCGGTGAGCAAATGAAGACCCTTTGAAATCATATTGCATGGTACCCATTCCACGGGTCTCAACTCTCCAGGTTTCAGGTATTCTTCCTTCAGGTAAAACATGCATGTGGAACCCAGAGTATGATCAACCGTGTGATCGGGAGACGTGTTCCAATATGTGTCAGTTTCCGTCCCCTGGTACTCGGGTGCAACATTCCAGACGCTTTAATAACACTCTCCCGACTTGGAGAGTCAGCGCCTTTAACCTCCTGTTTGGCCCAGTTTGCAATTTCTGCGGAAGATGTACAGGAATAGGGAGAACCAATGAGAGACTAGCTGGAGGTGTCTGGACGGGCAAATTTAACTCTCATTTCCCACCAGGAAGAGGAATTAACCAAAGGCTCAGCGTGCCGTGCCGGAACCAGATTAGGGCCTGAAGCCATCCTGCGGTGTTGCGGCCAGCTCACGAGAAAGCGAGTTGAAGAAAGGAGCTCAGGGGCACTGTAATTCACAAACCTGCAGAGTTATAAATGACAGCTATTGTCCAAAAATATACTGAAGTAAGGCTGCCAAGAGGACTTGAAAGCGGGGCAGAATTGCAGGAAACCGATTTCAGGAGGTAGACTGGAATTGCATTTAAAGCATAGGAAAAGAGGCAGAACGTCCACAATGATGCACTTGGCCAAAAAGGGCGTATGCGTTTTTTCCTGAATATATTCAGGAAAAAACGCATACGCCCTTTTTGGCCAACCAAGCAAGCTTGCAAAGGAAATCTGCACTACAATGAAGTCTCACTTCCCCCCGGTCAAAAGGGCCATCTGAAAAAAGTGTAAAATCCAGAAAGGCAGGAAAGGCCATGGAGAACTGGGAGCCTTGTTATGCTGATGGGCGGGATGTAAATTGCCAACAGCCACTCGGGAGAAGTGTATGGTGTTTCCTGAAACATCTAAAAAACAAAGCAACATAGCCTAGGACACTTCCACTTATGGTCCTATAGCTTAGGGAAATTAAAATCAAAAGACACAGCCACCCCATAGGTTGGGACGGCTCTGTTTACAAGAACCTGGTTTACGGTACAAGTTCAATATCGCAGAAAGTGAAAAATGGATAAAGAAGTTGTGGTACTTACGTACAATGCAATATCACACAGCAATGAAATCTATGTCATCAGGCCCGTAGCAGCATAATGAGTGGATTCAGGTATGATGATTCTAACTGAAATAAGTCACACAGAAAAAGAAACATCATAAGATATCACTAATACACGGAATGTAAACTTGGCTACACAGGAACTGAATTGCAAAACAGAACAGGGTCTCAAATTTAGAAAACCAACTTATGCTTGCTTAAGGGGAAAGGTGAGTTGGGGTGCTGCATAAAACCAGAGATTGAAATGAGCACAGATAAAGTTCCTTAAGCCAAGTATGGAATAGACAAGAGCTACTCCTTGCTCAAGGAAATGGACTCAACACCCCATATTAAACGCCTAAGAATGTACCTGACTAGGAAGTATCTTAAAACCTATGGATTGCTATGTCTCCGAAAGAGAATCAAGCGTGTGTACAGGGGCATAAACGCATTAGTGATAGATCTGGAGAGGTTCGGTGAGCAAATGAAGACCCTTTGAAATCATATTGCATGGTACCCATTCCACGGGTCTCAACTCTCCAGGTTTCAGGTATTCTTCCTTCAGGTAAAACATGCATGTGGAACCCAGAGTATGATCAACCGTGTGATCGGGAGACGTGTTCCAATATGTGTCAGTTTCCGTCCCCTGGTACTCGGGTGCAACATTCCAGACGCTTTACTAACACTCTCCCGACTTGGAGAGTCAGTGCCTTTAACCTCCTGTTTGGCCCAGTTTGCAATTTCTGCGGAAGATGTACAGGAATAGGGAGAACCAATGAGAGACTAGATGGAGGTGTCTGGATGGGCAAATTTAATTCTCATTTCGCACCAGGAAGAGGAATTAACCAAAGGCTCAGCGTGCCGTGCCGGAACCAGATTAGGGCCTGAAGCAATCCTGCAGTGTTGCGGAAGCTCACGAGAAAGCGAGTTGAAGAAAAGAGCTCAGGGGCACTGTAATTCACAAACCTGCAGAGTTATAAATGACAGCTATCGTCCAAAAATATACTGAAGTAAGGCTGCCAAGAGGACTTGAAAACGGGGCAGAATTGCAGGAAACCGATTTCAGGAGGTAGACTGGAATTGCATTTAAAGCATAGGAAAAGAGGCAGAACGTCCACAATGATGCACTTGGCCAAAAAGGGCGTATGCGTTTTTTCCTGAATATATTCAGGAAAAAACGCATACGCCCTTTTTGGCCAACCAAGCAAGCTTGCAAAGGAAATCTGCACTACAATGAAGTCTCACTTCCCCCCGGTCAAAAGGGCCATCTGAAAAAAGTGTAAAATCCAGAAAGGCAGGAAAGTCCATGGAGAACTGGGAGCCTTGTTATGCTGATGGGCGGGATGTAAATTGCCAACAGCCACTCGGGAGAAGTGTATGGTGTTTCCTGAAACATCTAAAAAACAAAGCAACATAGCCTAGGGCACTTCCACTTATGGTCCTATAGCTTAGGGAAATTAAAATCAAAAGACACAGCCACCCCATAGGTTGGGACGGCTCTGTTTACAAGAACCTGGTTTACGGTACAAGTTCAATATCGCAGAAAGTGAAAATGGATAAAGAAGTTGTGGTACTTACGTACAATGCAATATCACACAGCAATGAAATCTATGTCATCAGGCCCGTAGCAGCATAATGAGTGGATTGAGGCACGATGATTCTAACTGAAATAAGTCACACAGAAAAAGAAACATCATAAGGTATCACTAATACACGGAATGTGAACTTGGCTACACATGAACTGAATTACAAAACAGAACAGGGTCTCAAGTTTAGAAAACTAACTTATTCTTGCTTAAGGGGGAAGGTGAGTGGTGGGTGCTGCATTAAACCAGAGTTTGAAATTAGCACAGATACCGTTCCATAAGCCAAATATGGAATAGACAAGACCTACCCCTTGCTCAACGAAATGGATTCAACAATGAGGTATCACCTCACACCTGGTAGAATAGGCATCATAGAAAATCTACAAGCAAAAAATGCTGGAAAGGGTGTGGAGAAAAGGAACCCTCTTCCACTATTGTTGGGAATATAAATTGATACAGTCACTATGGAGAACAATATGGAATTTCTTAAGAAACTAACAATAGAATTACCATATGATACAGCAATCCAGTACTGGACATATACCCAGACAAACCATAAATCAAAAAGAGACATTCACCGCAATGTTCATTGCATCACTATTTACAATATCGAGGTAATGGAAGCAACCTAAATGCCCACAGACAGACGAATGCATAAAGCCGTGGTACATATATAAAATGCAATATTACTAAGCCACGAAAAGGAATGAAATTGGGTCATTTGTAGAGACGTCGATGCATCTAGAGACTGTCATACAGAGTGAAGTAAGTCAGAAAGAGAAAAACAAATCTTGTATATTCATGCATATATGTGGAACCTAGAAAACCTGTACAGATTAACCATTTTGCAAGGCATAAATAGAGCAACAGATGTAGACAACAAACGTATGGACAACAAGGGGGGAAAGCTGTTGGGGGGGGTGGTGGGAGGAGTTGAGAGACTGGGATTGGCATGTATACATTTATATGTATAAAATAGATAACCAATAAGAACCTGCTGTATAAAAATATAAAATAAAATTCAAAATTAAAAAGAAATAAAATTTAAAAATAGAAAAAACAATTATTCCCTTCACATACATGTATTTATATGAATAAATTATTTCCATGCTTATATCTGTAAATACAAAAAAGAGGAATAAAATCTACCTTGAACCCAAAACGAAAAAGAGAAAGAAAACACAGAACCCACCAGTTCCACAGAGGAAAACCGTATCAGGGCACTTGCTCCAGTTGTAAACAATTCTGAAGTTGGTCAGTGGTGGGGAATCGTCTCCCATTCAGCCAGCAGCCCCCACGCAACAAGCGTCCTCATTGCAAAGCTGGGGCACCGTGCCGAGGCATCTGTGAGTAAACGTGAGCTGAGCCCCAGGCCAGTTGCTGCTGAACTATTCCCACCCATCCCAGGTAAAACACCTGAATATATACAAGGACTTGAAAGCCTAGAGGGAGGGCCATAGAGCCACACGAGTGACAGCATGCCGGCCGACTTGGTGCCTGCAGGCCAGCCAGGATGGTCCTGGCCCTGGGTGCTCTTCTGGAAGATTTCCATTTCCCTGCCTGAGATACCCGTCCTGTCCCTGCCCCCACTGCTTTTTTCCTTCCTCACCTCTGCCCAGGGAGAAATTCCAGCAGCAGGTATGGGTGACGCATCTTCTTCTTTAGCAGGTGGCAGCCTGGCAACTGCTGCAGAAAGTCCAGCAGAGCCCCACTCACACTGGGCCACCCACAAAGCCGTGGCCTCTCACTCCCTCCCACCAGCCCAGCCCCGAGACTGCTGACAGGGCAGAGAAAATGGCGTCAGGCACGGCTGCAGGGGCTCTTGCTGCCTGGAGTGGTATTTATAGTGATCTCAACCCAGGCACACCTGGGGAGGGCTGGCCGGCACGGTAAGGCTGCCCAGGTCAGCCAATCATCACCCCTCAGGGGCTCACAGTTGCAGAAAATGGAACTTGCTGAACCGGCCAGGTCCAAGGAACAGGTGTGGGCTCCTGAGAGTCAGGATAGACAAGGGGCTGCAGCTTTGGCTTGTTTTCTAATCATTTTATCTGGCCCATGAGTGGGAGACAACTTCAAGAAAACCCTCTCCTAATGAGAGGAACCCAGGAGTCAGGGAGAGGAGGGGTGGGTGGTGGTTGGAGACAGAGGCCTGGTGCCCCGGGTGCAGTGGAAGTCTCTGGAAGACCAGGTGGAGGGAGGCCTCACGGAGTGATGCCCAGGGTCACAGACCTGTCGCAGCTGCTGTTTGTTAGTTCAAGTCCTGCTCTGAGGTGCTCTGTGTCAGCTCTGAGCGACAGGTGAGCTGGGGGTGCTCTGCAATGAGGGCTATGTGCACGGTTCCTGTGTGCCCAGCCCTGCCACGGTACCTGCAAGGGTAGCTCTGTATCCTGGGAGGGGCCTGACCACGAGAGCCCTGTGGGCTGGGGTGGGGGTGGGGTACCTGCCCAGGTGAGCTCCATATTCTGGGATTGGTCTGACCACGAGAGCCCCATGGGCTGCTGGGGACCTGGTAAAGGATGTCAGGACAGTCAGTGAAGCCACCGAGGATATACCTCCAGTTGCTCCTAATTCCTACACCCTGCTGGTCATTCTACCAACCACCAGGACATGGTATTCTGTATTAGTCTTCAATGATGCCTTCTTTTGTATTCCATTAGTCCCAGAGTCACAAGAAATTTTGGCTTGTGAGTGGCAGGACTCAACATACAACTAAAACAATACTTCCGGGCCGTCTGGCCCCAAGGGTGCAAAAATTCCCACCCCATCTTTGGGGAAAGCTTAGCTAAAGACCTAAAAGTTCTACCTCTGGAAAAGGAAACCCTCCTTCAATATGCAGACGACATTCTGATCGCCAGCCCTACTAAGGAGGCCTCTGAACTACCAAGCCAATAAAGGATAGAAGTTGTCCAAGAAAAAGCTCAAATATCACAGACTGCCGTGACCTGCCTGGGCTTCATTCTCACAGAAGGTTGGAGAAGTCCATCCCAGGAAAGGGAAGAAACCATTTTCAGCCTTACCCCTTTCTAAAACTAGAAGACAGCTTAGGGGTTCCTGGGGAGGCCAGGGTTTGCTGCTTCTGGATCCCTAACTACAGTCTACTAGCTGGGCCTCTATATGAAACACTGAAAGGAAAAGATGATGATCCTTTTGAATAGAATCCAGAAGTGGCCTTTCAAGAATGGAAAGAGCAGTCAATTCAGACCCTTGCCCTGGAACTCCCTAATTTAGCTAAACCCTTTGACCTTTACATTCCCGGTGAAAGGTGAATCGCCATTGGAGAATTAGTGCAAAACCTGGGACCACTTGAAATGGAACAATGCAAGAATGCCATCCAGGTAGGATAAACTATGGTCACCAAGGGGCTTGGCCCACTGCCACATCTGGCCAAGATACTGGCGGTATCTAAAACCCTGGAAATCAGCAGCCCAAAAGGCCACCTCCCTCCTAAGGGAAAAGGACCCCACGTGGTGATCCTAACCACCAACCATGCCCTGAAGTTGCAGGGTTCGCTCCGTGGGCACACCGACCTCGAGTGAGGAGGCCCTCCAACTCCAACATCCAGAGAGATAACCGGGGGCAACAGGGCACCATGACGACTCGTGTGAACATCACTTGACCTGGAGTTTCTCTCATAAAACAACAAGAGTGTGTCCCAAAAGAGTAGACTACTGCTTGCCGGACTTACTGCACCCAGAGGGGAGCTAATAATCTTGGCGGGGGAACCGTATATCACACTGTCACCATAGAAAAGCCTACAGACACCGTGATGATGGTGGCCAGTAAGACCGGCTGGACTCTTGTTTACTTCAAAAGGCTGTTGACTCAGTGGCCATCATGGTCCTTGATCACCACTGACCCTGGACTGTCTGGGAGTTGAGCGGGCAGGGCTCTGACACCTGGTGCTGTTTGTACGTTAATTCAGGGGCCTAATTGAAGAAAGCGCAGACTACTGGTCAGAGCATCTAGGCTGGCAGAAACGGTCGGCCTAAGGTGGCCGAACAAATGTGGGGCGGGGTGAAACCGGCCCCCACAGCGTCTCTGCACATCTCTTTCCTGGACCCTTAAAGGTCATTAGAATCTATAACACTTGCAATGCTGCTGCTCAGGTGGACGAGCAGGGAGGCAGGGGGCCTGGGGACAATCAACGTCACCTGGAGGCTGCTGGGGAGAAGCTCTGACCCTCGCCCCAGGGTATGAGGGCTCCCAACTCAGCACTCAGCAGTTACAGAAGAAGGGTCTGCACCCTCAGCACTCCAAGAATGAGGAACGGGACAAAAGGCAGAGGGGGGGTTTGTCCCCAGCAAAGCCCATTAAAAATCCCTGGGAGATAAAAATAGAATCTGGGCAATAAAGTCAAGTCTAACCTTTTTTATCCTTTGTGCTTTGTCTAATTTCACGTGCTCCTAGGGTCCCGCATGCAGAGGTTCCACACCCGGCACTTCAGACCAGATTTCCTAGTGCAGAATGGCTGGGTCGACACCTCAGCTCCTGGGGCCCAGTGCAGACTCCGCGATATAGAGCCTGAGCTACAGCCAACCCGGCCCTCGAGAGCTCCGCCCCCTCCCTCCCACTGACTCTGACAGGATCTCTACACAGCAGCCCAGCCCACAGCCCACGGGGTAGTACATGCTCTCACCTCTCCATTCTCTGATCAAAATATAAAGTTTCCTTTGCTTGTGAACCAAACTCAGTCTCGATCTGTTGGCCCCAATGACACTGGGCAGGGGGACACTTGTTGGGGTCCACTCTGGAGGATCAGTAACAGAAATTGAGACTATTGTAACCTCAATGAACAGATGTGTGAGCCAAAGTGTAGTTAACATAGAACAGTGTATAAGGCTCGGGTAAAATAAGATGTTTCTAACACTTCCATTGGATATTTCCATCACTTTATTATAAGCAAGTTCAGTGAAAAGGTTTGTCTTATTTGTCAGCTCAATATTAGAGAAATGAAGTGATTTCTTTCCAAGGATGTACATCTAATAATCTTGGTTAAACCTTCAATCTTGTTTTAAATGCTTTTCCATTGAAAATGATACCTCTCTTTCAGCTCCCCCATTTCTGAGAAGTATAAAATCTTATAATTTATTATTACCAAAGGGGAAAGGTGGGAGGAGGGATAAATTAACAGTTTGGGATTAACACATACACACTGCTATGTATAAAATAGATCATCAACAAGGAACTACTGTATAGCACAGGGAACTACACTCAACATTTTGCAATAACCTATAAGGGGAAATAATCTGAAAAAGAATAGATATTTTTATTGACATCATCTATCAATGACAGTTAAAGTGTAACCTAAGGGAAGCTGGTGGTGAGTGCTTCTGACCCTGAAGACTTCAATCATCTAAAGTTTGGACTCTGCCTACTTCCCAAGGCCCTTAATGAACATATGTGTAGCCGTAGCTTAAAAAATTCCCCAGTTTGGGTTTCGGGGAGACACTGATTTTGAAAAAGCCCTGGTGTTCTCCTTACATGAATGGGACTCTTCCTACTGCTAAAACATGTCTGTCACACCCAGAGGATGGTATACCGTCTGATCGGGAAGAGTTTGGAAAAGGCATCTCATCTCCTCATCTCCTGGTGCTCGGGTTCACCCCTCCAGCGTCTTTACTAACAGTCTCCCCACTTGGAGATGTCAGCACTGTCAACATCCTGTTGCGTACAGTTTGGAATTTGTCCAGAGGATGAAGCGGAAGGATGAGGAACAATGAGAGACAAGTCCTACGTGTTCAGACAGGCACATGTCACTCTAATTTCCAATCAGGAAGACGAATTGACCAAAGGCTAGGGTTGCCCATGGAAACAGTATAGGGCTTGAGGAAATCCCGCTGCTTTGTGGCCAGTTCCCATAAACACAAGTTGAACAATAGAACTCAGGGGCAGTAAAATTCACAAAACTGCAGAGTTGAAAATATCCATCACTGAAAAATGTCTTGAGGAAAGTCAGAGAAAAGGACTTGTAAGCAAGGGAGAATGGCAGGAAAGGGATTTGAGGAGGTAGAAAGGACTCGCCGTTAAGCACAAGAAAAGGAGCTGAACATTGCCAACATTGCAGTTGGCCAAAAAGGGTGTATGCGTTTTTTTTGTGTATATATTCAAGAAAAGAGCGTACACCTTTTTAGCCAACCAAACAGGTGGGCACTGGAAGTCAATACTACAAAAGACATCACTTCGCATCAGTCAGAAGAGCCATCCTCATAAAGCGTAAACAACAGAAATGCAGGACAGGGCAAGGAGAAGAGGGAGCCCTGTGAGACTTATAGTGGAAATGTATATTGCCAACGGCCATTCTGGAGAAGTGTATTGTGTTTACTAAAGCATCTAAACAATGAGCTACAGAGCATAGGGCACTTGCACTCATGGGCGTATATCTTGGGAAAAACAAAAATCGAGAGGACACAGGCACCCCAATGTTTACCCCCTCTCTGTTTAAAAGATCCTCGACTAGGATATAACTTAAATGTCTCTGGAGGGAAAAAATGGATAGAGATGTGGTACTTAGGTAGAGTGGAATATTATTCAGCCTGGAAATCAATGAAATATGGCCAGCTGTAACAACTCCGGAGGAGTTACGTATGATCATTCTAAGTGACAGAATTCAAAAAGAAGAAGACACATATCGTAAGATATCACTTAAAGGTGGAATCCAAAATGGCTACACATGAAATAAATTACAAAACAAAAACATAGTCAAATATGTAGAAAACACGCATAAGGCTGCTAAACGGGAAAGGTGGGGAGGGGTGAGGCATCATCCAGGAGGTTGAAATTAGCAAAGATACCATTCCAAATACCAAACTGATAATCAACAAGGCCTACACGGTAGCTAAAAGAACTGCACTCAGCACACTCAAGTCACCGGAAAAGAATATATACGACTGGTAAGAATCTGAAAAAGAATTTATTGATGTCTCTCTGTACGTGAATCAAGTGGATGTACAGCAGCAAGAAACAGAGCTTTGAAAATCAGCTGTAACCAATATAGTAATAAATTGAAAAAAATAAACGACAGAGAGACAGAGAAAACCTCTTACAACTTTTCCTCAGGGACGGTGATGCAACATGGATTGAACACATCTAGACCCACAGCAGGATGAGACATAAGGCTGGAAACTGTTTGCGCTAAGAGAAATGTGAGGTTGGGTGAGGAAATGCACACCCTTTAAAGTAATACTACCTGGTACCCATTCAATGGGTCCCAAATCTGCAGGTTCAAGGGATCTTCCTACAGCTAAAACATGCATGGAAAACCCAGAGGACTGTACACCATGTGATCGGGAGATGTGTCTAAAATGCACCTCATTTATCCTCTCCTGGTGCTCCTGTTCACCATTCCAGCCACGTTACTTAGAAGCTCCCCACTTGGAGAATCAGCACATTTAAACTTCTGTTTCACACATTTTGCAAATTGTGAGGAGGATGAACGGGAAGAGGGGGAACCAATGAGAGAAGAGTTGTAGGGGTTTGGACGGGCACATATCACTCTAATTTCCCATTAAGAATAAGAATTAAAAAAAGGCTCAGCCTGCCTCGCCGGAGCCAAAATAGGGCCTGAAGCAATCCTGCGCGTTTGAGGCCAGCTCACAAAAGAGCAACTTAAAACATGGAGCTCAGGGTCACTGCAATTCACAAACCTGCAGAGTTATAAATGAAAACTAACGTCCAAAAATATGTTGAGGTAAGGCAAAGAAGAGGATCTGAATGCAAGACAGAATTGCAAGAAACAGATTTCAAGAGATAGATTGGACTCGTCTTTAACGCGCATGAAAAGCGGCAGAATTTCGACAATGATGCAGTTGGCCCAAAAGGGCGTATGCGATTTTTCCTGATTATATCCAGGAAAAAACGCATACGCACTTTATGGGCAACGAAGCAAGCAAGCAATGCAAATGTGCACAACAAAGAAGTCTCATTTCCCACCGGTCAAAAGGGCCATCCTAAAAAATTGTAAAAACCAGAAATGCAGGACAGGCCATGGAGAACAGGGAGCCTTTATACGCTGATGGGCAGTGTGTGAACTGCCGAGAGCCACTCTGGAGAAGTGTATGGTGGTTCCTAAATCATCTAAAAACAGAGCTACAGAGCATAGGACACTTCCAATCATGGGAGTATATCTAGGGAAGTCTAAAAATCAACAAGACACAAGCACACCACAGTTTAGGGCTACTCTGTTTACAAGAACCTCAACTTCAGTACACCTTAAATATCCCAGGAAAGAGAACAATGGATAAAGAAGATGTGGTACTTATGTACAATGGAATATCTCTTCACCATGAAATCAATGTAATAAGGCTAGTAGAAGGATAAAGAGTGGATTTAGGTCCGATAATACTACTTGAAATAAGTCAAACAGAAAAAGAAACATATCATAAGATATCACTTATAGAGGGAGGGTAAATATGGCTGCACAAGAAATGAATTACAGAACAGAACAGTGTCTCACATTTAGAAAACACACTTATGTCAGCTTAAGGGGAAAGGAGAGGTGGGGTGATGCATAAAACCAGAGTTTGAAATTAGCACAGATACCGTTCAAGAAACCAAATAGGTATTAGACAAGATCTACACCTTGCTCAATGAACTGGCCTCAACACACCCTATACACCGCAGAGAAATATATCTGAGTAATAAGAATCTTAAAACCCATGTATTGATATATCTCCATAAGGGAATCAAGTGTGTGCAGAGCGGCACAAACACAGCAGTGAAAATGAGCTAAACCCCATTATAGAAATAAATTTTAAAAACAAAACGCAGAAACAATGAAAGAGAGAAAAATTCTTACAAAATTCGCTCAGGGGCTGTGATGCAACCTGGATTGACCACATATAAACCCACAGCTGGATAAGACATAAGGCTGGACACTTGGGGCTGAGAGGATTGGTGAGCTTCGGTGAGCAACTGCCGAAAGTTTAATGCAATACTTCGTGCTACTCATTCCAAGGGTCCCAACACTCCAGGTTGAAGGGAATCTTCCTACAGCTAAACCATGCTTGGGAAACCCAGCGACTGGTATACCATATGATCGGGAAAGGTTTCTAAAACGCACCACATTTTTCCTCTCCTGGGGCTCCGGATCGACATTCCAGCCGCTTTACTAACAACATCCCCACATAGAGAGTCAATGCCTTTAAGTTCTGGTATCGCACAGTCTTCAGTTAGTGCAGAGGATGAATGGGAATAGGGGGAACCAGTGAGAAACTAGCTGTAGCGGTTTCAATGGGCACATGTCACTCTAATTTCACATCAGTAAGAAGAATGAACCAAAGGCACAGCAAGGTGCCCCAGAAGAAGAATAGGGCTTCAAGGAATCCTGTGGTTATGGGGCAAGATCACAAACTAAGAGCTGAAAAATGGAGCTAAGGGCCACGCAATTCAAAAACCTGACTTGCCCAAAAAGGGTGTATGTGTTTTTTCCTGAATATATTCAGGAAAAAACGCATACGCCCTTTTTGGCCAACCAAGCAAGCTTGCAAAGGAAATCTGCACTACAATGAAGTCTCAATTCCCCCTGGTCAAAAGGGCCATCTGAAAAAAGTGTAAAATCCATAAAGGCAGGACAGGCCATGGAGAACTGGGAGCCTTGTTATGCTGATGGGCGGGATGTAAATTGCCAACAGCCACTCGGGAGAAGTGTATGGTGTTTCCTGAAACATCTAAAAAGCAAAGCAACAGAGCCTAGGGCACTTCCACTTATGGTCCTATAGCTTAGGGAAATTAAAATCAAAAAGACACAGCCACCCCAAAGGTTGGGACGGCTCTGTTTACAAGAACCTGGTTTACGGTACAAGTTCAATATCGCAGAAAGTGAAAAATGGATAAAGAAGTTGTGGTACTTACGTACAATGCAATATCACACAGCAGTGAAATCTATGTCATCAGGCCCGTAGCAGCATAATGAGTGGATTCAGGTATGATGATTCTAACTGAAATAAGTCACACAGAAAAAGAAACATCATAAGATATCACTAATACACGGAATGTAAACTTGGCTACACAGGAACTGAATTACAAAACAGAACAGGGTCTCAAATTTAGAAACCCAACTTATGCTTGCTTAAGGGGAAAGGTGAGTTGGGGTGCTGCATAAAACCAGAGATTGAAATGAGCACAGATAAAATTCCTTAAGCCAACTATGGAATAGACAAGAGCTACTCCTTGCTCAACGAAATGGACTCAACACCCCATATTAAACGCCTAAGAATGTACCTGACTAGGAAGTACCTTAAAACCTATGGATTGCTATGTCTCCGAAAGAGAATCAAGCGTGTGTACAGGGGCATAAACGCAGCAGTGATAGGACTGGAGAGGTTCGGTGAGCAAATGAAGACCCTTTGAAGTCATATTGCATGGTACCCATTCCACGGGTCTCAACTCTCCAGGTTTAAGGTATTCTTCCTTCAGCTAAAACATGCATGTGGAACCCAGAGTATGATCAACCATGTGATCGGGAGACGTGTTCCAATATGTGTCAGTTTTCGTCCCTTGGTACTCGGGTGCAACATGCCAGACGCTTTACTAACACTCTCCCGACTTGGAGAGTCAGTGCCTTTAACCTCCTGTTTGGCCCAGTTTGCAATTTCTGCGGAAGATGAACAGGAATAGGGAGAACCAATGACAGACTAGATGGAGGTGTCTGGACGGGCAAATTTAACTCTCATTTCCCACCAGGAAGAGGAATTAACCAAAGGCTCAGCGTGCCGTGCCGGAACCAGATTAGGGCCTGAAGCCATCCTGCGGTGTTGCGGCCAGCTCACGAGAAAGCGAGTTGAAGAAAGGAGCTCAGGGGCACTGTAATTCACAAACCTGCAGAGTTATAAATGACAGCTATCGTCCAAAAATATACTGAAGTAAGGCTGCCAAGAGGACTTGAAAGCGGGGCAGAATTGCAGGAAACCGATTTCAGGAGGTAGACTGGAATTGCATTTAAAGCATAGGAAAAGAGGCAGAACGTCCACAATGATGCACTTGGCCAAAAAGGGCGTATGCGTTTTTTCCTGAATATATTCAGGAAAAAACGCATACGCCCTTTTTGGCCAACCAAGCAAGCTTGCAAAGGAAATCTGCACTACAATGAAGTCTCACTTCCCCCCGGTCAAAAGGGCCATCTGAAAAAAGTGTAAAATCCAGAAAGGCAGGACAGGCCATGGAGAACTGGGAGCCTTGTTATGCTGATGGGCGGGATGTAAATTGCCAACAGCCACTCGGGAGAAGTGTATGGTGTTTCCTGAAACATCTAAAAAGCAAAGCAACAGAGCCTAGGGCACTTCCACTTATGGTCCTATAGCTTAGGGAAATTAAAATCAAAAAGACACAGCCACCCCAAAGGTTGGGACGGCTCTGTTTACAAGAACCTGGTTTACGGTACAAGTTCAATATCGCAGAAAGTGAAAAATGGATAAAGAAGTTGTGGTACATACGTACAATGCAGTATCACTCAGCAATGAAATCTATGTCATCAGGCCCGTAGCAGCATAATGAGTGGATTGAGGCACGATGATTCTAAGTGAAATAAGTCACACAGAAAAAGAAACATCATAAGGTATCACTAATACACGGAATGTGAACTTGGCTACACAGGAACTGAATTACAAAACAGAACAGGGCCTCAAGTTTAGAAAACTAACTTATTCTTGCTTAAGGGGGAAGGTGAGTTGGGGTGCTGCATTAAACCAGAGTTTGAAATTAGCACAGATGCCGTTCCATAAGCCAAATATGGAATAGACAAGACCTACCCCTTGCTCAACGAAATGGATTCAACAATGAGGTATCACCTCACACCTGGTAGAATAGGCATCATAGAAAATCTACAAGCAAAAAATGCTGGAAAGGGTGTGGAGAAAAGGAACCCTCTTCCACTATTGTTGGGAATATAAATTGATACAGTCACTATGGAGAACAATATGGAATTTCTTAAGAAACTAACAATAGAATTACCATATGATACAGCAATCCCAGTACTGGACATATACCCAGACAAAACCATAAATCAAAAAGAGACATTCACCGCAATGTTCATTGCATCACTATTTACAATATCGAGGTAATGGAAGCAACCTAAATGCCCACAGACAGACGAATGCATAAAGCCGTGGTACATATATAAAATGCAATATTACTAAGCCACGAAAAGGAATGAAATTGGGTCATTTGTAGAGACGTCGATGCATCTAGAGACTGTCATACAGAGTGAAGTAAGTCAGAAAGAGAAAAACAAATCTTGTATATTCATGCATATATGTGGAACCTAGAAAACCTGTACAGATTAACCATTTTGCAAGGCATAAATAGAGCAACAGATGTAGACAACAAACGTATGGACAACAAGGGGGGAAAGCTGTTGGGGGGGTGGTGGGAGGAGTTGAGAGACTGGGATTGACATGTATACATTTATATGTATAAAATAGATAACCAATAAGAACCTGCTGTATAAAAATATAAAATAAAATTCAAAATTAAAAAGAAATAAAATTTAAAAAATAGAAAAAACAATTATTCCCTTCACATACATGTATTTATATGAATAAATTATTTCCATGCTTATATCTGTAAATACAAAAAAGAGGAATAAAATCTACCTTGAACCCAAAACGAAAAAGAGAAAGAAAACACAGAACCCACCAGTTCCACAGAGGAAAACCGTATCAGGGCACTTGCTCCAGTTGTAAACAATTCTGAAGTTGGTCAGTGGTGGGGAATCGTCTCCCATTCAGCCAGCAGCCCCCACGCAACAAGCGTCCTCATTGCAAAGCTGGGGCACCGTGCCGAGGCATCTGTGAGTAAACGTGAGCTGAGCCCCAGGCCAGTTGCTGCTGAACTATTCCCACCCATCCCAGGTAAAACACCTGAATATATACAAGGACTTGAAAGCCTAGAGGGAGGGCCATAGAGCCACACGAGTGACAGCATGCCGGCCGACTTGGTGCCTGCAGGCCAGCCAGGATGGTCCTGGCCCTGGGTGCTCTTCTGGAAGATTTCCATTTCCCTGCCTGAGATACCCGTCCTGTCCCTGCCCCCACTGCTTGTTTCCTTCCTCACCTCTGCCCAGGGAGAAATTCCAGCAGCAGGTATGGGTGACACATCTTCTTCTTTAGCAGGTGGCAGCCTGGCAACTGCTGCAGAAAGTCCAGCAGAGCCCCACTCACACTGGGCCACCCACAAAGCCGTGGCCTCTCACTCCCTCCCACCAGCCCAGCCCCGAGACTGCTGACAGGGCAGAGAAAATGGCGTCAGGCACGGCTGCAGGGGCTCTTGCTGCCTGGAGTGGTATTTATAGTGATCTCAACCCAGGCACACCTGGGGAGGGCTGGCCGGCACGGTAAGGCTGCCCAGGTCAGCCAATCATCACCCCTCAGGGGCTCACAGTTGCAGAAAATGGAACTTGCTGAACCGGCCAGGTCCAAGGAACAGGTGTGGGCTCCTGAGAGTCAGGATAGACAAGGGGCTGCAGCTTTGGCTTGTTTTCTAATCATTTTATCTGGCCCATGAGTGGGAGACAACTTCAAGAAAACCCTCTCCTAATGAGAGGAACCCAGGAGTCAGGGAGAGGAGGGGTGGGTGGTGGTTGGAGACAGAGGCCTGGTGCCCCGGGTGCAGTGGAAGTCTCTGGAAGACCAGGTGGAGGGAGGCCTCACGGAGTGATGCCCAGGGTCACAGACCTGTCGCAGCTGCTGTTTGTTAGTTCAAGTCCTGCTCTGAGGTGCTCTGTGTCAGCTCTGAGCGACAGGTGAGCTGGGGGTGCTCTGCAATGAGGGCTATGTGCACGGTTCCTGTGTGCCCAGCCCTGCCACAGTACCTGCAAGGGTAGCTCTGTATCCTGGGAGGGGCCTGACCACGAGAGCCCTGTGGGCTGGGGTGGGGGTGGGGTACCTGCCCAGGTGAGCTCCATATTCTGGGATTGGTCTGACCACGAGAGCCCCATGGGCTGCTGGGGACCTGGTAAAGGATGTCAGGACAGTCAGTGAAGCCACCGAGGATATACCTCCAGTTGCTCCTAATTCCTACACCCTGCTGGTCATTCTACCAACCACCAGGACATGGTATTCTGTATTAGTCTTCAATGATGCCTTCTTTTGTATTCCATTAGTCCCAGAGTCACAAGAAATTTTGGCTTGTGAGTGGCAGGACTCAACATACAACTAAAACAATACTTCCGGGCCGTCTGGCCCCAAGGGTGCAAAAATTCCCACCCCATCTTTGGGGAAAGCTTAGCTAAAGACCTAAAAGTTCTACCTCTGGAAAAGGAAACCCTCCTTCAATATGCAGACGACATTCTGATCGCCAGCCCTACTAAGGAGGCCTCTGAACTACCAAGCCAATAAAGGATAGAAGTTGTCCAAGAAAAAGCTCAAATATCACAGACTGCCGTGACCTGCCTGGGCTTCATTCTCACAGAAGGTTGGAGAAGTCCATCCCAGGAAAGGGAAGAAACCATTTTCAGCCTTACCCCTTTCTAAAACTAGAAGACAGCTTAGGGGTTCCTGGGGAGGCCAGGGTTTGCTGCTTCTGGATCCCTAACTACAGTCTACTAGCTGGGCCTCTATATGAAACACTGAAAGGAAAAGATGATGATCCTTTTGAATAGAATCCAGAAGTGGCCTTTCAAGAATGGAAAGAGCAGTCAATTCAGACCCTTGCCCTGGAACTCCCTAATTTAGCTAAACCCTTTGACCTTTACATTCCCGGTGAAAGGTGAATCGCCATTGGAGAATTAGTGCAAAACCTGGGACCACTTGAAATGGAACAATGCAAGAATGCCATCCAGGTAGGATAAACTATGGTCACCAAGGGGCTTGGCCCACTGCCACATCTGGCCAAGATACTGGCGGTATCTAAAACCCTGGAAATCAGCAGCCCAAAAGGCCACCTCCCTCCTAAGGGAAAAGGACCCCACGTGGTGATCCTAACCACCAACCATGCCCTGAAGTTGCAGGGTTCGCTCCGTGGGCACACCGACCTCGAGTGAGGAGGCCCTCCAACTCCAACATCCAGAGAGATAACCGGGGGCAACAGGGCACCATGACGACTCGTGTGAACATCACTTGACCTGGAGTTTCTCTCATAAAACAACAAGAGTGTGTCCCAAAAGAGTAGACTACTGCTTGCAGGACTTACTGCACCCAGAGGGGAGCTAATAATCTTGGCGGGGGAACCGTATATCACACTGTCACCATAGAAAAGCCTACAGACACCGTGATGATGGTGGCCAGTAAGACCGGCTGGACTCTTGTTTACTTCAAAAGGCTGTTGACTCAGTGGCCATCATGGTCCTTGATCACCACTGACCCTGGACTGTCTGGGAGTTGAGCGGGCAGGGCTCTGACACCTGGTGCTGTTTGTACGTTAATTCAGGGGCCTAATTGAAGAAAGCGCAGACTACTGGTCAGAGCATCTAGGCTGGCAGAAACGGTCGGCCTAAGGTGGCCGAACAAATGTGGGGCGGGGTGAAACCGGCCCCCACAGCGTCTCTGCACATCTCTTTCCTGGACCCTTAAAGGTCATTAGAATCTATAACACTTCCAATGCTGCTGCTCAGGTGGACGAGCAGGGAGGCAGGGGGCCTGGGGACAATCAACGTCACCTGGAGGCTGCTGGGGAGAAGCTCTGACCCTCGCCCCAGGGTATGAGGGCTCCCAACTCAGCACTCAGCAGTTACAGAAGAAGGGTCTGCACCCTCAGCACTCCAAGAATGAGGAACGGGACAAAAGGCAGAGGGGGGGTTTGTCCCCAGCAAAGCCCATTAAAAATCCCTGGGAGATAAAAATAGAATCTGGGCAATAAAGTCAAGTCTAACCTTTTTTATCCTTTGTGCTTTGTCTAATTTCACGTGCTCCTAGGGTCCCGCATGCAGAGGTTCCACACCCGGCACTTCAGACCAGATTTCCTAGTGCAGAATGGCTGGGTCGACACCTCAGCTCCTGGGGCCCAGTGCAGACTCCGCGATATAGAGCCTGAGCTACAGCCAACCCGGCCCTCGAGAGCTCCGCCCCCTCCCTCCCACTGACTCTGACAGGATCTCTACACAGCAGCCCAGCCCACAGCCCACGGGGTAGTACATGCTCTCACCTCTCCATTCTCTGATCAAAATATAAAGTTTCCTTTGCTTGTGAACCAAACTCAGTCTCGATCTGTTGGCCCCAATGACACTGGGCAGGGGGACACTTGTTGGGGTCCACTCTGGAGGATCAGTAACAGAAATTGAGACTATTGTAACCTCAATGAACAGATGTGTGAGCCAAAGTGTAGTTAACATAGAACAGTGTATAAGGCTCGGGTAAAATAAGATGTTTCTAACACTTCCATTGGATATTTCCATCACTTTATTATAAGCAAGTTCAGTGAAAAGGTTTGTCTTATTTGTCAGCTCAATATTAGAGAAATGAAGTGATTTCTTTCCAAGGATGTACATCTAATAATCTTGGTTAAACCTTCAATCTTGTTTTAAATGCTTTTCCATTGAAAATGATACCTCTCTTTCAGCTCCCCCATTTCTGAGAAGTATAAAATCTTATAATTTATTATTACCAAAGGGGAAAGGTGGGAGGAGGGATAAATTAACAGTTTGGGATTAACACATACACACTGCTATGTATAAAATAGATCATCAACAAGGAACTACTGTATAGCACAGGGAACTACACTCAACATTTTGCAATAACCTATAAGGGGAAATAATCTGAAAAAGAATAGATATTTTTATTGACATCATCTATCAATGACAGTTAAAGTGTAACCTAAGGGAAGCTGGTGGTGAGTGCTTCTGACCCTGAAGACTTCAATCATCTAAAGTTTGGACTCTGCCTACTTCCCAAGGCCCTTAATGAACATATGTGTAGCCGTAGCTTAAAAAATTCCCCAGTTTGGGTTTCGGGGAGACACTGATTTTGAAAAAGCCCTGGTGTTCTCCTTACATGAATGGGACTCTTCCTACTGCTAAAACATGTCTGTCACACCCAGAGGATGGTATACCGTCTGATCGGGAAGAGTTTGGAAAAGGCATCTCATCTCCTCATCTCCTGGTGCTCGGGTTCACCCCTCCAGCGTCTTTACTAACAGTCTCCCCACTTGGAGATGTCAGCACTGTCAACATCCTGTTGCGTACAGTTTGGAATTTGTCCAGAGGATGAAGCGGAAGGATGAGGAACAATGAGAGACAAGTCCTACGTGTTCAGACAGGCACATGTCACTCTAATTTCCAATCAGGAAGACGAATTGACCAAAGGCTAGGGTTGCCCATGGAAACAGTATAGGGCTTGAGGAAATCCCGCTGCTTTGTGGCCAGTTCCCATAAACACAAGTTGAACAATAGAACTCAGGGGCAGTAAAATTCACAAAACTGCAGAGTTGAAAATATCCATCACTGAAAAATGTCTTGAGGAAAGTCAGAGAAAAGGACTTGTAAGCAAGGGAGAATGGCAGGAAAGGGATTTGAGGAGGTAGAAAGGACTCGCCGTTAAGCACAAGAAAAGGAGCTGAACATTGCCAACATTGCAGTTGGCCAAAAAGGGTGTATGCGTTTTTTTTGTGTATATATTCAAGAAAAGAGCGTACACCTTTTTAGCCAACCAAACAGGTGGGCACTGGAAGTCAATACTACAAAAGACATCACTTCGCATCAGTCAGAAGAGCCATCCTCATAAAGCGTAAACAACAGAAATGCAGGACAGGGCAAGGAGAAGAGGGAGCCCTGTGAGACTTATAGTGGAAATGTATATTGCCAACGGCCATTCTGGAGAAGTGTATTGTGTTTACTAAAGCATCTAAACAATGAGCTACAGAGCATAGGGCACTTGCACTCATGGGCGTATATCTTGGGAAAAACAAAAATCGAGAGGACACAGGCACCCCAATGTTTACCCCCTCTCTGTTTAAAAGATCCTCGACTAGGATATAACTTAAATGTCTCTGGAGGGAAAAAATGGATAGAGATGTGGTACTTAGGTAGAGTGGAATATTATTCAGCCTGGAAATCAATGAAATATGGCCAGCTGTAACAACTCCGGAGGAGTTACGTATGATCATTCTAAGTGACAGAATTCAAAAAGAAGAAGACACATATCGTAAGATATCACTTAAAGGTGGAATCCAAAATGGCTACACATGAAATAAATTACAAAACAAAAACATAGTCAAATATGTAGAAAACACGCATAAGGCTGCTAAACGGGAAAGGTGGGGAGGGGTGAGGCATCATCCAGGAGGTTGAAATTAGCAAAGATACCATTCCAAATACCAAACTGATAATCAACAAGGCCTACACGGTAGCTAAAAGAACTGCACTCAGCACACTCAAGTCACCGGAAAAGAATATATACGACTGGTAAGAATCTGAAAAAGAATTTATTGATGTCTCTCTGTACGTGAATCAAGTGGATGTACAGCAGCAAGAAACAGAGCTTTGAAAATCAGCTGTAACCAATATAGTAATAAATTGAAAAAAATAAACGACAGAGAGACAGAGAAAACCTCTTACAACTTTTCCTCAGGGACGGTGATGCAACATGGATTGAACACATCTAGACCCACAGCAGGATGAGACATAAGGCTGGAAACTGTTTGCGCTAAGAGAAATGTGAGGTTGGGTGAGGAAATGCACACCCTTTAAAGTAATACTACCTGGTACCCATTCAATGGGTCCCAAATCTGCAGGTTCAAGGGATCTTCCTACAGCTAAAACATGCATGGAAAACCCAGAGGACTGTACACCATGTGATCGGGAGATGTGTCTAAAATGCACCTCATTTATCCTCTCCTGGTGCTCCTGTTCACCATTCCAGCCACGTTACTTAGAAGCTCCCCACTTGGAGAATCAGCACATTTAAACTTCTGTTTCACACATTTTGCAAATTGTGAGGAGGATGAACGGGAAGAGGGGGAACCAATGAGAGAAGAGTTGTAGGGGTTTGGACGGGCACATATCACTCTAATTTCCCATTAAGAATAAGAATTAAAAAAAGGCTCAGCCTGCCTCGCCGGAGCCAAAATAGGGCCTGAAGCAATCCTGCGCGTTTGAGGCGCCAGCTCACAAAAGAGCAACTTAAAACATGGAGCTCAGGGTCACTGCAATTCACAAACCTGCAGAGTTATAAATGAAAACTAACGTCCAAAAATATGTTGAGGTAAGGCAAAGAAGAGGATCTGAATGCAAGACAGAATTGCAAGAAACAGATTTCAAGAGATAGATTGGACTCGTCTTTAACGCGCATGAAAAGCGGCAGAATTTCGACAATGATGCAGTTGGCCCAAAAGGGCGTATGCGATTTTTCCTGATTATATCCAGGAAAAAACGCATACGCACTTTATGGGCAACGAAGCAAGCAAGCAATGCAAATGTGCACAACAAAGAAGTCTCATTTCCCACCGGTCAAAAGGGCCATCCTAAAAAATTGTAAAAACCAGAAATGCAGGACAGGCCATGGAGAACAGGGAGCCTTTATACGCTGATGGGCAGTGTGTGAACTGCCGAGAGCCACTCTGGAGAAGTGTATGGTGGTTCCTAAATCATCTAAAAACAGAGCTACAGAGCATAGGACACTTCCAATCATGGGAGTATATCTAGGGAAGTCTAAAAATCAACAAGACACAAGCACACCACAGTTTAGGGCTACTCTGTTTACAAGAACCTCAACTTCAGTACACCTTAAATATCCCAGGAAAGAGAAAAATGGATAAAGAAGATGTGGTACTTATGTACAATGGAATATCTCTTCACCATGAAATCAATGTAATAAGGCTAGTAGAAGGATAAAGAGTGGATTTAGGTCCGATAATACTACTTGAAATAAGTCAAACAGAAAAAGAAACATATCATAAGATATCACTTATAGAGGGAGGGTAAATATGGCTGCACAAGAAATGAATTACAGAACAGAACAGTGTCTCACATTTAGAAAACACACTTATGTCAGCTTAAGGGGAAAGGAGAGGTGGGGTGATGCATAAAACCAGAGTTTGAAATTAGCACAGATACCGTTCAAGAAACCAAATAGGTATTAGACAAGATCTACACCTTGCTCAATGAACTGGCCTCAACACACCCTATACACCGCAGAGAAATATATCTGAGTAATAAGAATCTTAAAACCCATGTATTGATATATCTCCATAAGGGAATCAAGTGTGTGCAGAGCGGCACAAACACAGCAGTGAAAATGAGCTAAACCCCATTATAGAAATAAATTTTAAAAACAAAACGCAGAAACAATGAAAGAGAGAAAAATTCTTACAAAATTCGCTCAGGGGCTGTGATGCAACCTGGATTGACCACATATAAACCCACAGCTGGATAAGACATAAGGCTGGACACTTGGGGCTGAGAGGATTGGTGAGCTTCGGTGAGCAACTGCCGAAAGTTTAATGCAATACTTCGTGCTACTCATTCCAAGGGTCCCAACACTCCAGGTTGAAGGGAATCTTCCTACAGCTAAACCATGCTTGGGAAACCCAGCGACTGGTATACCATATGATCGGGAAAGGTTTCTAAAACGCACCACATTTTTCCTCTCCTGGGACTCCGGATCGACATTCCAGCCGCTTTACTAACAACATCCCCACATGGAGAGTCAATGCCTTTAAGTTCTGGTATCGCACAGTCTTCAGTTAGTGCGGAGGATGAATGGGAATGGGGGAACCAGTGAGAAACTAGCTGTAGCGGTTTCAATGGGCACATGTCACTCTAATTTCACATCAGTAAGAAGAATGAACCAAAGGCACAGCAAGGTGCCCCAGAAGAAGAATAGGGCTTCAAGGAATCCTGTGGTTATGGGGCAAGATCACAAAACTAAGAGCTGAAAAATGGAGCTAAGGGCCACTGCAATTCAAAAACCTGACTTGCCCAAAAAGGGCGTATGTGTTTTTTCCTGAATATATTCAGGATACGCCCTTTTTGGCCAACCAAGCAAGCTTGCAAAGGAAATCTGCACTACAATGAAGTCTCACTTCCCCCCGGTCAAAAGGGCCATCTGAAAAAAGTGTAAAATCCAGAAAGGCAGGACAGGCCATGGAGAACTGGGAGCCTTGTTATGCTGATGGGCGGGATGTAAATTGCCAACAGCCACTCGGGAGAAGTGTATGGTGTTTCCTGAAACATCTAAAAAGCAAAGCAACAGAGCCTAGGGCACTTCCACTTATGGTCCTATAGCTTAGGGAAATTAAAATCAAAAAGACACAGCCACCCCAAAGGTTGGGACGGCTCTGTTTACAAGAACCTGGTTTACGGTACAAGTTCAATATCGCAGAAAGTGAAAAATGGATAAAGAAGTTGTGGTACTTACGTACAATGCAATATCACACAGCAGTGAAATCTATGTCATCAGGCCCGTAGCAGCATAATGAGTGGATTCAGGTATGATGATTCTAACTGAAATAAGTCACACAGAAAAAGAAACATCATAAGATATCACTAATACACGGAATGTAAACTTGGCTACACAGGAACTGAATTACAAAACAGAACAGGGTCTCAAATTTAGAAACCCAACTTATGCTTGCTTAAGGGGAAAGGTGAGTTGGGGTGCTGCATAAAACCAGAGATTGAAATGAGCACAGATAAAATTCCTTAAGCCAACTATGGAATAGACAAGAGCTACTCCTTGCTCAACGAAATGGACTCAACACCCCATATTAAACGCCTAAGAATGTACCTGACTAGGAAGTACCTTAAAACCTATGGATTGCTATGTCTCCGAAAGAGAATCAAGCGTGTGTACAGGGGCATAAACGCAGCAGTGATAGGACTGGAGAGGTTCGGTGAGCAAATGAAGACCCTTTGAAGTCATATTGCATGGTACCCATTCCACGGGTCTCAACTCTCCAGGTTTAAGGTATTCTTCCTTCAGCTAAAACATGCATGTGGAACCCAGAGTATGATCAACCATGTGATCGGGAGACGTGTTCCAATATGTGTCAGTTTTCGTCCCTTGGTACTCGGGTGCAACATGCCAGATGCTTTACTAACACTCTCCCGACTTGGAGAGTCAGTGCCTTTAACCTCCTGTTTGGCCCAGTTTGCAATTTCTGCGGAAGATGAACAGGAATAGGGAGAACCAATGACAGACTAGATGGAGGTGTCTGGACGGGCAAATTTAACTCTCATTTCCCACCAGGAAGAGGAATTAACCAAAGGCTCAGCGTGCCGTGCCGGAACCAGATTAGGGCCTGAAGCCATCCTGCGGTGTTGCGGCCAGCTCACGAGAAAGCGAGTTGAAGAAAGGAGCTCAGGGGCACTGTAATTCACAAACCTGCAGAGTTATAAATGACAGCTATCGTCCAAAAATATACTGAAGTAAGGCTGCCAAGAGGACTTGAAAGCGGGGCAGAATTGCAGGAAACCGATTTCAGGAGGTAGACTGGAATTGCATTTAAAGCATAGGAAAAGAGGCAGAACGTCCACAATGATGCACTTGGCCAAAAAGGGCGTATGCGTTTTTTCCTGAATATATTCAGGAAAAAACGCATACGCCCTTTTTGGCCAACCAAGCAAGCTTGCAAAGGAAATCTGCACTACAATGAAGTCTCACTTCCCCCCGGTCAAAAGGGCCATCTGAAAAAAGTGTAAAATCCAGAAAGGCAGGACAGGCCATGGAGAACTGGGAGCCTTGTTATGCTGATGGGCGGGATGTAAATTGCCAACAGCCACTCGGGAGAAGTGTATGGTGTTTCCTGAAACATCTAAAAAGCAAAGCAACAGAGCCTAGGGCACTTCCACTTATGGTCCTATAGCTTAGGGAAATTAAAATCAAAAAGACACAGCCACCCCAAAGGTTGGGACGGCTCTGTTTACAAGAACCTGGTTTACGGTACAAGTTCAATATCGCAGAAAGTGAAAAATGGATAAAGAAGTTGTGGTACATACGTACAATGCAGTATCACTCAGCAATGAAATCTATGTCATCAGGCCCGTAGCAGCATAATGAGTGGATTGAGGCACGATGATTCTAAGTGAAATAAGTCACACAGAAAAAGAAACATCATAAGGTATCACTAATACACGGAATGTGAACTTGGCTACACATGAACTGAATTACAAAACAGAACAGGGCCTCAAGTTTAGAAAACTAACTTATTCTTGCTTAAGGGGGAAGGTGAGTTGGGGTGCTGCATTAAACCAGAGTTTGAAATTAGCACAGATGCCGTTCCATAAGCCAAATATGGAATAGACAAGACCTACCCCTTGCTCAACGAAATGGATTCAACAATGAGGTATCACCTCACACCTGGTAGAATAGGCATCATAGAAAATCTACAAGCAAAAAATGCTGGAAAGGGTGTGGAGAAAAGGAACCCTCTTCCACTATTGTTGGGAATATAAATTGATACAGTCACTATGGAGAACAATATGGAATTTCTTAAGAAACTAACAATAGAATTACCATATGATACAGCAATCCCAGTACTGGACATATACCCAGACAAAACCATAAATCAAAAAGAGACATTCACCGCAATGTTCATTGCATCACTATTTACAATATCGAGGTAATGGAAGCAACCTAAATGCCCACAGACAGACGAATGCATAAAGCCGTGGTACATATATAAAATGCAATATTACTAAGCCACGAAAAGGAATGAAATTGGGTCATTTGTAGAGACGTCGATGCATCTAGAGACTGTCATACAGAGTGAAGTAAGTCAGAAAGAGAAAAACAAATCTTGTATATTCATGCATATATGTGGAACCTAGAAAACCTGTACAGATTAACCATTTTGCAAGGCATAAATAGAGCAACAGATGTAGACAACAAACGTATGGACAACAAGGGGGGAAAGCTGTTGGGGGGGTGGTGGGAGGAGTTGAGAGACTGGGATTGACATGTATACATTTATATGTATAAAATAGATAACCAATAAGAACCTGCTGTATAAAAATATAAAATAAAATTCAAAATTAAAAAGAAATAAAATTTAAAAAATAGAAAAAACAATTATTCCCTTCACATACATGTATTTATATGAATAAATTATTTCCATGCTTATATCTGTAAATACAAAAAAGAGGAATAAAATCTACCTTGAACCCAAAACGAAAAAGAGAAAGAAAACACAGAACCCACCAGTTCCACAGAGGAAAACCGTATCAGGGCACTTGCTCCAGTTGTAAACAATTCTGAAGTTGGTCAGTGGTGGGGAATCGTCTCCCATTCAGCCAGCAGCCCCCACGCAACAAGCGTCCTCATTGCAAAGCTGGGGCACCGTGCCGAGGCATCTGTGAGTAAACGTGAGCTGAGCCCCAGGCCAGTTGCTGCTGAACTATTCCCACCCATCCCAGGTAAAACACCTGAATATATACAAGGACTTGAAAGCCTAGAGGGAGGGCCATAGAGCCACACGAGTGACAGCATGCCGGCCGACTTGGTGCCTGCAGGCCAGCCAGGATGGTCCTGGCCCTGGGTGCTCTTCTGGAAGATTTCCATTTCCCTGCCTGAGATACCCGTCCTGTCCCTGCCCCCACTGCTTGTTTCCTTCCTCACCTCTGCCCAGGGAGAAATTCCAGCAGCAGGTATGGGTGACACATCTTCTTCTTTAGCAGGTGGCAGCCTGGCAACTGCTGCAGAAAGTCCAGCAGAGCCCCACTCACACTGGGCCACCCACAAAGCCGTGGCCTCTCACTCCCTCCCACCAGCCCAGCCCCGAGACTGCTGACAGGGCAGAGAAAATGGCGTCAGGCACGGCTGCAGGGGCTCTTGCTGCCTGGAGTGGTATTTATAGTGATCTCAACCCAGGCACACCTGGGGAGGGCTGGCCGGCACGGTAAGGCTGCCCAGGTCAGCCAATCATCACCCCTCAGGGGCTCACAGTTGCAGAAAATGGAACTTGCTGAACCGGCCAGGTCCAAGGAACAGGTGTGGGCTCCTGAGAGTCAGGATAGACAAGGGGCTGCAGCTTTGGCTTGTTTTCTAATCATTTTATCTGGCCCATGAGTGGGAGACAACTTCAAGAAAACCCTCTCCTAATGAGAGGAACCCAGGAGTCAGGGAGAGGAGGGGTGGGTGGTGGTTGGAGACAGAGGCCTGGTGCCCCGGGTGCAGTGGAAGTCTCTGGAAGACCAGGTGGAGGGAGGCCTCACGGAGTGATGCCCAGGGTCACAGACCTGTCGCAGCTGCTGTTTGTTAGTTCAAGTCCTGCTCTGAGGTGCTCTGTGTCAGCTCTGAGCGACAGGTGAGCTGGGGGTGCTCTGCAATGAGGGCTATGTGCACGGTTCCTGTGTGCCCAGCCCTGCCACAGTACCTGCAAGGGTAGCTCTGTATCCTGGGAGGGGCCTGACCACGAGAGCCCTGTGGGCTGGGGTGGGGGTGGGGTACCTGCCCAGGTGAGCTCCATATTCTGGGATTGGTCTGACCACGAGAGCCCCATGGGCTGCTGGGGACCTGGTAAAGGATGTCAGGACAGTCAGTGAAGCCACCGAGGATATACCTCCAGTTGCTCCTAATTCCTACACCCTGCTGGTCATTCTACCAACCACCAGGACATGGTATTCTGTATTAGTCTTCAATGATGCCTTCTTTTGTATTCCATTAGTCCCAGAGTCACAAGAAATTTTGGCTTGTGAGTGGCAGGACTCAACATACAACTAAAACAATACTTCCGGGCCGTCTGGCCCCAAGGGTGCAAAAATTCCCACCCCATCTTTGGGGAAAGCTTAGCTAAAGACCTAAAAGTTCTACCTCTGGAAAAGGAAACCCTCCTTCAATATGCAGACGACATTCTGATCGCCAGCCCTACTAAGGAGGCCTCTGAACTACCAAGCCAATAAAGGATAGAAGTTGTCCAAGAAAAAGCTCAAATATCACAGACTGCCGTGACCTGCCTGGGCTTCATTCTCACAGAAGGTTGGAGAAGTCCATCCCAGGAAAGGGAAGAAACCATTTTCAGCCTTACCCCTTTCTAAAACTAGAAGACAGCTTAGGGGTTCCTGGGGAGGCCAGGGTTTGCTGCTTCTGGATCCCTAACTACAGTCTACTAGCTGGGCCTCTATATGAAACACTGAAAGGAAAAGATGATGATCCTTTTGAATAGAATCCAGAAGTGGCCTTTCAAGAATGGAAAGAGCAGTCAATTCAGACCCTTGCCCTGGAACTCCCTAATTTAGCTAAACCCTTTGACCTTTACATTCCCGGTGAAAGGTGAATCGCCATTGGAGAATTAGTGCAAAACCTGGGACCACTTGAAATGGAACAATGCAAGAATGCCATCCAGGTAGGATAAACTATGGTCACCAAGGGGCTTGGCCCACTGCCACATCTGGCCAAGATACTGGCGGTATCTAAAACCCTGGAAATCAGCAGCCCAAAAGGCCACCTCCCTCCTAAGGGAAAAGGACCCCACGTGGTGATCCTAACCACCAACCATGCCCTGAAGTTGCAGGGTTCGCTCCGTGGGCACACCGACCTCGAGTGAGGAGGCCCTCCAACTCCAACATCCAGAGAGATAACCGGGGGCAACAGGGCACCATGACGACTCGTGTGAACATCACTTGACCTGGAGTTTCTCTCATAAAACAACAAGAGTGTGTCCCAAAAGAGTAGACTACTGCTTGCAGGACTTACTGCACCCAGAGGGGAGCTAATAATCTTGGCGGGGGAACCGTATATCACACTGTCACCATAGAAAAGCCTACAGACACCGTGATGATGGTGGCCAGTAAGACCGGCTGGACTCTTGTTTACTTCAAAAGGCTGTTGACTCAGTGGCCATCATGGTCCTTGATCACCACTGACCCTGGACTGTCTGGGAGTTGAGCGGGCAGGGCTCTGACACCTGGTGCTGTTTGTACGTTAATTCAGGGGCCTAATTGAAGAAAGCGCAGACTACTGGTCAGAGCATCTAGGCTGGCAGAAACGGTCGGCCTAAGGTGGCCGAACAAATGTGGGGCGGGGTGAAACCGGCCCCCACAGCGTCTCTGCACATCTCTTTCCTGGACCCTTAAAGGTCATTAGAATCTATAACACTTCCAATGCTGCTGCTCAGGTGGACGAGCAGGGAGGCAGGGGGCCTGGGGACAATCAACGTCACCTGGAGGCTGCTGGGGAGAAGCTCTGACCCTCGCCCCAGGGTATGAGGGCTCCCAACTCAGCACTCAGCAGTTACAGAAGAAGGGTCTGCACCCTCAGCACTCCAAGAATGAGGAACGGGACAAAAGGCAGAGGGGGGGTTTGTCCCCAGCAAAGCCCATTAAAAATCCCTGGGAGATAAAAATAGAATCTGGGCAATAAAGTCAAGTCTAACCTTTTTTATCCTTTGTGCTTTGTCTAATTTCACGTGCTCCTAGGGTCCCGCATGCAGAGGTTCCACACCCGGCACTTCAGACCAGATTTCCTAGTGCAGAATGGCTGGGTCGACACCTCAGCTCCTGGGGCCCAGTGCAGACTCCGCGATATAGAGCCTGAGCTACAGCCAACCCGGCCCTCGAGAGCTCCGCCCCCTCCCTCCCACTGACTCTGACAGGATCTCTACACAGCAGCCCAGCCCACAGCCCACGGGGTAGTACATGCTCTCACCTCTCCATTCTCTGATCAAAATATAAAGTTTCCTTTGCTTGTGAACCAAACTCAGTCTCGATCTGTTGGCCCCAATGACACTGGGCAGGGGGACACTTGTTGGGGTCCACTCTGGAGGATCAGTAACAGAAATTGAGACTATTGTAACCTCAATGAACAGATGTGTGAGCCAAAGTGTAGTTAACATAGAACAGTGTATAAGGCTCGGGTAAAATAAGATGTTTCTAACACTTCCATTGGATATTTCCATCACTTTATTATAAGCAAGTTCAGTGAAAAGGTTTGTCTTATTTGTCAGCTCAATATTAGAGAAATGAAGTGATTTCTTTCCAAGGATGTACATCTAATAATCTTGGTTAAACCTTCAATCTTGTTTTAAATGCTTTTCCATTGAAAATGATACCTCTCTTTCAGCTCCCCCATTTCTGAGAAGTATAAAATCTTATAATTTATTATTACCAAAGGGGAAAGGTGGGAGGAGGGATAAATTAACAGTTTGGGATTAACACATACACACTGCTATGTATAAAATAGATCATCAACAAGGAACTACTGTATAGCACAGGAAACTACACTCAACATTTTGCAATAACCTATAAGGGGAAATAATCTGAAAAAGAATAGATATTTTTATTGACATCATCTATCAATGACAGTTAAAGTGTAACCTAAGGGAAGCTGGTGGTGAGTGCTTCTGACCCTGAAGACTTCAATCATCTAAAGTTTGGACTCTGCCTACTTCCCAAGGCCCTTAATGAACATATGTGTAGCCGTAGCTTAAAAAATTCCCCAGTTTGGGTTTCGGGGAGACACTGATTTTGAAAAAGCCCTGGTGTTCTCCTTACATGAATGGGACTCTTCCTACTGCTAAAACATGTCTGTCACACCCAGAGGATGGTATACCGTCTGATCGGGAAGAGTTTGGAAAAGGCATCTCATCTCCTCATCTCCTGGTGCTCGGGTTCACCCCTCCAGCGTCTTTACTAACAGTCTCCCCACTTGGAGATGTCAGCACTGTCAACATCCTGTTGCGTACAGTTTGGAATTTGTCCAGAGGATGAAGCGGAAGGATGAGGAACAATGAGAGACAAGTCCTACGTGTTCAGACAGGCACATGTCACTCTAATTTCCAATCAGGAAGACGAATTGACCAAAGGCTAGGGTTGCCCATGGAAACAGTATAGGGCTTGAGGAAATCCCGCTGCTTTGTGGCCAGTTCCCATAAACACAAGTTGAACAATAGAACTCAGGGGCAGTAAAATTCACAAAACTGCAGAGTTGAAAATATCCATCACTGAAAAATGTCTTGAGGAAAGTCAGAGAACAGGACTTGTAAGCAAGGGAGAATGGCAGGAAAGAGATTTGAGGAGGTAGAAAGGACTCGCCGTTAAGCACAAGAAAAGGAGCTGAACATTGCCAACATTGCAGTTGGCCAAAAAGGGTGTATGCGTTTTTTTTGTGTATATATTCAAGAAAAGAGCGTACACCTTTTTAGCCAACCAAACAGGTGGGCACTGGAAGTCAATACTACAAAAGACATCACTTCGCATCAGTCAGAAGAGCCATCCTCATAAAGCGTAAACAACAGAAATGCAGGACAGGGCAAGGAGAAGAGGGAGCCCTGTGAGACTTATAGTGGAAATGTATATTGCCAACGGCCATTCTGGAGAAGTGTATTGTGTTTACTAAAGCATCTAAACAATGAGCTACAGAGCATAGGGCACTTGCACTCATGGGCGTATATCTTGGGAAAAACAAAAATCGAGAGGACACAGGCACCCCAATGTTTACCCCCTCTCTGTTTAAAAGATCCTCGACTAGGATATAACTTAAATGTCTCTGGAGGGAAAAAATGGATAGAGATGTGGTACTTAGGTAGAGTGGAATATTATTCAGCCTGGAAATCAATGAAATATGGCCAGCTGTAACAACTCCGGAGGAGTTACGTATGATCATTCTAAGTGACAGAATTCAAAAAGAAGAAGACACATATCGTAAGATATCACTTAAAGGTGGAATCCAAAATGGCTACACATGAAATAAATTACAAAACAAAAACATAGTCAAATATGTAGAAAACACGCATAAGGCTGCTAAACGGGAAAGGTGGGGAGGGGTGAGGCATCATCCAGGAGGTTGAAATTAGCAAAGATACCATTCCAAATACCAAACTGATAATCAACAAGGCCTACACGGTAGCTAAAAGAACTGCACTCAGCACACTCAAGTCACCGGAAAAGAATATATACGACTGGTAAGAATCTGAAAAAGAATTTATTGATGTCTCTCTGTACGTGAATCAAGTGGATGTACAGCAGCAAGAAACAGAGCTTTGAAAATCAGCTGTAACCAATATAGTAATAAATTGAAAAAAATAAATGACAGAGAGACAGAGAAAACCTCTTACAACTTTTCCTCAGGGACGGTGATGCAACATGGATTGAACACATCTAGACCCACAGCAGGATGAGACATAAGCCTGGAAACTGTTTGCGCTAAGAGAAATGTGAGGTTGGGTGAGGAAATGCACACCCTTTAAAGTAATACTACCTGGTACC
This sequence comes from Lagenorhynchus albirostris, assembly GCF_949774975.1. Classification (NCBI taxonomy): domain Eukaryota; kingdom Metazoa; phylum Chordata; class Mammalia; order Artiodactyla; family Delphinidae; genus Lagenorhynchus; species Lagenorhynchus albirostris. The sequence continues at coordinate 29,856 of NW_026783403.1, read as the reverse complement.
CATTCAATGGGTCCCAAATCTGCAGGTTCAAGGGATCTTCCTACAGCTAAAACATGCATGGAAAACCCAGAGGACTGTACACCATGTGATCGGGAGATGTGTCTAAAATGCACCTCATTTATCCTCTCCTGGTGCTCCTGTTCACCATTCCAGCCACGTTACTTAGAAGCTCCCCACTTGGAGAATCAGCACATTTAAACTTCTGTTTCACACATTTTGCAAATTGTGAGGAGGATGAACGGGAAGAGGGGGAACCAATGAGAGAAGAGTTGTAGGGGTTTGGACGGGCACATATCACTCTAATTTCCCATTAAGAATAAGAATTAAAAAAAGGCTCAGCCTGCCTCGCCGGAGCCAAAATAGGGCCTGAAGCAATCCTGCGCGTTTGAGGCCAGCTCACAAAAGAGCAACTTAAAACATGGAGCTCAGGGTCACTGCAATTCACAAACCTGCAGAGTTATAAATGAAAACTAACGTCCAAAAATATGTTGAGGTAAGGCAAAGAAGAGGATCTGAATGCAAGACAGAATTGCAAGAAACAGATTTCAAGAGATAGATTGGACTCGTCTTTAACGCGCATGAAAAGCGGCAGAATTTCGACAATGATGCAGTTGGCCCAAAAGGGCGTATGCGATTTTTCCTGATTATATCCAGGAAAAAACGCATACGCACTTTATGGGCAACGAAGCAAGCAAGCAATGCAAATGTGCACAACAAAGAAGTCTCATTTCCCACCGGTCAAAAGGGCCATCCTAAAAAATTGTAAAAACCAGAAATGCAGGACAGGCCATGGAGAACAGGGAGCCTTTATACGCTGATGGGCAGTGTGTGAACTGCCGAGAGCCACTCTGGAGAAGTGTATGGTGGTTCCTAAATCATCTAAAAACAGAGCTACAGAGCATAGGACACTTCCAATCATGGGAGTATATCTAGGGAAGTCTAAAAATCAACAAGACACAAGCACACCACAGTTTAGGGCTACTCTGTTTACAAGAACCTCAACTTCAGTACACCTTAAATATCCCAGGAAAGAGAACAATGGATAAAGAAGATGTGGTACTTATGTACAATGGAATATCTCTTCACCATGAAATCAATGTAATAAGGCTAGTAGAAGGATAAAGAGTGGATTTAGGTCCGATAATACTACTTGAAATAAGTCAAACAGAAAAAGAAACATATCATAAGATATCACTTATAGAGGGAGGGTAAATATGGCTGCACAAGAAATGAATTACAGAACAGAACAGTGTCTCACATTTAGAAAACACACTTATGTCAGCTTAAGGGGAAAGGAGAGGTGGGGTGATGCATAAAACCAGAGTTTGAAATTAGCACAGATACCGTTCAAGAAACCAAATAGGTATTAGACAAGATCTACACCTTGCTCAATGAACTGGCCTCAACACACCCTATACACCGCAGAGAAATATATCTGAGTAATAAGAATCTTAAAACCCATGTATTGATATATCTCCATAAGGGAATCAAGTGTGTGCAGAGCGGCACAAACACAGCAGTGAAAATGAGCTAAACCCCATTATAGAAATAAATTTTAAAAACAAAACGCAGAAACAATGAAAGAGAGAAAAATTCTTACAAAATTCGCTCAGGGGCTGTGATGCAACCTGGATTGACCACATATAAACCCACAGCTGGATAAGACATAAGGCTGGACACTTGGGGCTGAGAGGATTGGTGAGCTTCGGTGAGCAACTGCCGAAAGTTTAATGCAATACTTCATGCTACTCATTCCAAGGGTCCCAACACTCCAGGTTGAAGGGAATCTTCCTACAGCTAAACCATGCTTGGGAAACCCAGCGACTGGTATACCATATGATCGGGAAAGGTTTCTAAAACGCACCACATTTTTCCTCTCCTGGGGCTCCAGATCGACATTCCAGCCGCTTTACTAACAACATCCCCACATGGAGAGTCAATGCCTTTAAGTTCTGGTATCGCACAGTCTTCAGTTAGTGCGGAGGATGAATGGGAATAGGGGGAACCAGTGAGAAACTAGCTGTAGCGGTTTCAATGGGCACATGTCACTCTAATTTCACATCAGTAAGAAGAATGAACCAAAGGCACAGCAAGGTGCCCCAGAAGAAGAATAGGGCTTCAAGGAATCCTGTGGTTATGGGGCAAGATCACAAAACTAAGAGCTGAAAAATGGAGCTAAGGGCCACTGCAATTCAAAAACCTGACTTGCCCAAAAAGGGCGTATGCGTTTTTTCCTGAATATATTCAGGAAAAAACGCATACGCCCTTTTTGGCCAACCAAGCAAGCTTGCAAAGGAAATCTGCACTACAATGAAGTCTCAATTCCCCCTGGTCAAAAGGGCCATCTGAAAAAAGTGTAAAATCCATAAAGGCAGGACAGGCCATGGAGAACTGGGAGCCATCTTATGCTGATGGGCAGGATGTAAATTGCCAACAGCCACTCTGGAGAAGTGTTTGGTGTTTCCTGAAACATCTAAAAAACAAAGCAACAGAGCCTAGGGCACTTCCACTTATGGTACTATAGTTTAGGGCAATTAAAATCAAAAAGACACAGCCACCCCAAAGTTTGGGATGGCTCTGTTTACAAGAACCTCATATACGGTACAAGTTCAATATCACAGAAAGTGAAAAATGGATAAAGAAGTTGTGGTACTTACGTACAATGCAATATCACTCAGCAATGAAATCTATGTCATCAGGCCCGTAGCAGCATAATGAGTGGACTAAGTACGATGAATCTAACTGAAATAAGTCACACAGAAAAAGAAACATCATAAGGTATCACTAATACACGGAATGTAAACTTGGCTACACAGGAACTGAATTCCAAAACAGAACAGGGTCTCAAATTTAGAAAACCAACTTATGCTTGCTTAAGGGGAAAGGTGAGTTGGGGTGCTGCATAAAACCAGAGATTGAAATGAGCACAGATAAAGTTCCTTAAGCCAAATATGGAATAGACAAGAGCTACTCCTTGCTCAACGAAATGGACTCAACACCCCATATTCAACGCCTAGGAATATACCTGACTAGTAAGAATCATAAAACCTATGGATTTATATATCTCTGTAAGAGAATCCAGAGTGTGTACAGCGGCATTAAAGCAGTGAAAATCAGGTAAATCCCATAATAAAAATAAATTTCTTAAACAAAACACAATGACAGTGAAATAGAGAGAAATACTTAAGTAATTCATTCAAGGCTTCTGATGCAACCTGCATTTACCACATCTACACCCAGAGCTGGGTGACACATAAGGCTGGACACTTGGGGCTCATAATATTGGTGAGGTTCGGTGAGCAAATGAAGACCTTTGAAGTCATATTGCATGGTACCCATTCCATGGGTCTCAACTCTCCAGGTTTAAGGGATACTTCCTTCAGCTAAAACATGCATGTGGAACCCAGAGTATGATCCACCATGCGATCGAGAAACATGTTCAAATGTGTCTCACTTTTCGTTCCCTGGTACTCGGGTGCAACATGCCAGACGCTTTACTAACACTCTCCCGACTTGGAGAGTCAGTGCCTTTAACCTCCTGTTTGGCCCAGTTTGCAATTTCTGCGGAAGATGAACAGGAATAGGGAGAACCAATGACAGACTAGCTGGAGGTGTCTGGACGGGCAAATTTAACTCTCATTTCCCACCAGGAAGGGGAATTAACCAAAGGCTCAGCGTGCCGTGCCGCAACCAGATTAGGGCCTGAAGCCATCCTGCGGTGTTGCGGCCAGCTCACGAGAAAGCGAGTTGAAGAAAGGAGCTCAGGGGCACTGTAATTCACAAACCTGCAGAGTTATAAATGACAGCTATCGTCCAAAAATATACTGAAGTAAGGCTGCCAAGAGGACTTGAAAGCGGGGCAGAATTGCAGGAAACTGATTTCAGGAGGTAGACTGGAATTGCATTTAAAGCATAGGAAAAGAGGCAGAACGTCCACAATGATGCACTTGGCCAAAAAGGGCGTATGCGTTTTTTCCTGAATATATTCAGGAAAAAACGCATACGCCCTTTTTGGCCAACCAAGCAAGCTTGCAAAGGAAATCTGCACTACAATGAAGTCTCACTTCCCCCCGGTCAAAAGGGCCATCTGAAAAAAGTGTAAAATCCAGAAAGGCAGGACAGGCCATGGAGAACTGGGAGCCTTGTTATGCTGATGGGCGTGATGTAAATTGCCAACAGCCACTCGGGAGAAGTGTATGGTGTTTCCTGAAACATCTAAAAAGCAAAGCAACAGAGCCTAGGGCACTTCCACTTATGGTCCTATAGCTTAGGGAAATTAAAATCAAAAAGACACAGCCACCCCAAAGGTTGGGACGGCTCTGTTTACAAGAACCTGGTTTACGGTACAAGTTCAATATCGCAGAAAGTGAAAAATGGATAAAGAAGTTGTGGTACTTACGTACAATGCAGTATCACTCAGCAATGAAATCTATGTCATCAGGCCCGTAGCAGCATAATGAGTGGATTCAGGTATGATGATTCTAACTGAAATAAGTCACACAGAAAAAGAAACGTCATATCACTAATACACGGAATGTAAACTTGGCTACACAGGAACTGAATTACAAAACAGAACAGGGTCTCAAATTTAGAAAACCAACTTATGCTTGCTTAAGGGGAAAGGTGAGTTGGGGTGCTGCATAAAACCAGAGATTGAAATGAGCACAGATAAAGTCCCTTAAGCCAAATATGGAATAGACAAGAGCTACTCCTTGCTCAACGAAATGGACTCAACACCCCATATTAAACACCTAAGAGTGTACCTGACTAGGAAGTATCTTAAAACCTATGGATTGCTATGTCTCCGAAAGAGAATCAAGCGTGTGTACAGGGGCATAAACGCAGCAGTGATAGGATTGGAGAAGTTCGGTGAGCAAATGAAAACCCTTTGAAGTCATATTGCATGGTACCCATTCCACGGGTCTCAACTCTCCAGGTTTAAAGCATTCTTCCTTCAGCTAAAACATGCATGTGGAACCCAGAGTATGATCAACCATGTGATCGGGAGACGTGTTCCAATATGTCTCAGTTTTCGTCCCCTGATACTCGGGTGCAACATTCCAGACGCTTTACTAACACTCTCCCGACTTGGAGAGTCAGTGCCTTTAACCTCCTGTTTGGCCCAGTTTGCAATTTCTGCGGAAGATGAACAGGAATAGGGAGAACAATTGAGAGACTAGCTGGAGGTGTCTGGACGGGCAAATTTAACTCTCATTTCCCACCAGGAAGGGGAATTAACCAAAGGCTCAGCGTGCCGTGCCACAACCAGATTAGGGCCTGAAGCCATCCTGCGGTGTTGCGGCCAGCTCACGAGAAAGCGAGTTGAAGAAAGGAGCTCAGGGGCACTGTAATTCACAAACCTGCAGAGTTATAAATGACAGCTATCGTCCAAAAATATACTGAAGTAAGGCTGCCAAGAGGACTTGAAAGCGGGGCAGAATTGCAGGAAACCGATTTCAGGAGGTAGACTGGAATTGCATTGAAAGCATAGGAAAAGAGGCAGAACGTCCACAATGATGCACTTGGCCAAAAAGGGCGTATGCGTTTTTTCCTGAATATATTCAGGAAAAAACGCATACGCCCTTTTTGGCCAACCAAGCAAGCTTGCAAAGGAAATCTGCACTACAATGAAGTCTCACTTCCCCCCGGTCAAAAGGGCCATCTGAAAAAAGTGTAAAATCCAGAAAGGCAGGACAGGCCATGGAGAACTGGGAGCCTTGTTATGCTGATGGGCGGGATGTCAATTGCCAACAGCCACTCGGGAGAAGTGTATGGTGTTTCCTGAAACATCTAAAAAGCAAAGCAACAAAGCCTAGGGCACTTCCACTTATGGTCCTATAGCTTAGGGAAATTAAAATCAAAAAGACACAGCCACCCCAAAGGTTGGGACGGCTCTGTTTACAAGAACCTGGTTTACGGTACAAGTTCAATATCGCAGAAAGTGAAAAATGGATAAAGAAGTTGTGGTACTTACGTACAATGCAGTATCACTCAGCAATGAAATCTATGTCATCAGGCCCGTAGCAGCATAATGAGTGGATTGAGGCACGATGATTCTAAGTGAAATAAGTCACACAGAAAAAGAAACATCATAAGGTATCACTAATACACGGAATGTGAACTTGGCTACACATGAACTGAATTACAAAACAGAACAGGGTCTCAAGTTTAGAAAACTAACTTATTCTTGCTTAAGGGGGAAGGTGAGTTGGGGTGCTGCATTAAACCAGAGTTTGAAATTAGCACAGATACCGTTCCATAAGCCAAATATGGAATAGACAAGACCTACCCCTTGCTCAACGAAATGGATTCAACAATGAGGTATCACCTCACACCTGGTAGAATAGGCATCATAGAAAATCTACAAGCAAAAAATGCTGGAAAGGGTGTGGAGAAAAGGAACCCTCTTCCACTATTGTTGGGAATATAAATTGATACAGTCACTATGGAGAACAATATGGAATTTCTTAAGAAACTAACAATAGAATTACCATATGATACAGCAATCCCAGTACTGGACATATACCCAGACAAAACCATAAATCAAAAAGAGACATTCACCGCAATGTTCATTGCATCACTATTTACAATATCGAGGTAATGGAAGCAACCTAAATGCCCACAGACAGACGAATGCATAAAGCCGTGGTACATATATAAAATGGAATATTACTAAGCCACGAAAAGGAATGAAATTGGGTCATTTGTAGAGACGTCGATGCATCTAGAGACTGTCATACAGAGTGAAGTAAGTCAGAAAGAGAAAAACAAATCTTGTATATTCATGCATATATGTGGAACCTAGAAAACCTGTACAGATTAACCATTTTGCAAGGCATAAATAGAGCAACAGATGTAGACAACAAACGTATGGACAACAAGGGGGGAAAGCTGTTGGGGGGGTGGTGGGAGGAGTTGAGAGACTGGGATTGGCATGTATACATTTATATGTATAAAATAGATAACCAATAAGAACCTGCTGTATAAAAATATAAAATAAAATTCAAAATTAAAAAGAAATAAAATTTAAAAATAGAAAAAACAATTATTCCCTTCACATACATGTATTTATATGAATAAATTATTTCCATGCTTATATCTGTAAATACAAAAAAGAGGAATAAAATCTACCTTGAACCCAAAACGAAAAAGAGAAAGAAAACACAGAACCCACCAGTTCCACAGAGGAAAACCGTATCAGGGCACTTGCTCCAGTTGTAAACAATTCTGAAGTTGGTCAGTGGTGGGGAATCGTCTCCCATTCAGCCAGCAGCCCCCACGCAACAAGCGTCCTCATTGCAAAGCTGGGGCACCGTGCCGAGGCATCTGTGAGTAAACGTGAGCTGAGCCCCAGGCCAGTTGCTGCTGAACTATTCCCACCCATCCCAGGTAAAACACCTGAATATATACAAGGACTTGAAAGCCTAGAGGGAGGGCCATAGAGCCACACGAGTGACAGCATGCCGGCCGACTTGGTGCCTGCAGGCCAGCCAGGATGGTCCTGGCCCTGGGTGCTCTTCTGGAAGATTTCCATTTCCCTGCCTGAGATACCCGTCCTGTCCCTGCCCCCACTGCTTTTTTCCTTCCTCACCTCTGCCCAGGGAGAAATTCCAGCAGCAGGTATGGGTGACACATCTTCTTCTTTAGCAGGTGGCAGCCTGGCAACTGCTGCAGAAAGTCCAGCAGAGCCCCACTCACACTGGGCCACCCACAAAGCCGTGGCCTCTCACTCCCTCCCACCAGCCCAGCCCCGAGACTGCTGACAGGGCAGAGAAAATGGCGTCAGGCACGGCTGCAGGGGCTCTTGCTGCCTGGAGTGGTATTTATAGTGATCTCAACCCAGGCACACCTGGGGAGGGCTGGCCGGCACGGTAAGGCTGCCCAGGTCAGCCAATCATCACCCCTCAGGGGCTCACAGTTGCAGAAAATGGAACTTGCTGAACCGGCCAGGTCCAAGGAACAGGTGTGGGCTCCTGAGAGTCAGGATAGACAAGGGGCTGCAGCTTTGGCTTGTTTTCTAATCATTTTATCTGGCCCATGAGTGGGAGACAACTTCAAGAAAACCCTCTCCTAATGAGAGGAACCCAGGAGTCAGGGAGAGGAGGGGTGGGTGGTGGTTGGAGACAGAGGCCTGGTGCCCCGGGTGCAGTGGAAGTCTCTGGAAGACCAGGTGGAGGGAGGCCTCACGGAGTGATGCCCAGGGTCACAGACCTGTCGCAGCTGCTGTTTGTTAGTTCAAGTCCTGCTCTGAGGTGCTCTGTGTCAGCTCTGAGCGACAGGTGAGCTGGGGGTGCTCTGCAATGAGGGCTATGTGCACGGTTCCTGTGTGCCCAGCCCTGCCACAGTACCTGCAAGGGTAGCTCTGTATCCTGGGAGGGGCCTGACCACGAGAGCCCTGTGGGCTGGGGTGGGGGTGGGGTACCTGCCCAGGTGAGCTCCATATTCTGGGATTGGTCTGACCACGAGAGCCCCATGGGCTGCTGGGGACCTGGTAAAGGATGTCAGGACAGTCAGTGAAGCCACCAAGGATATACCTCCAGTTGCTCCTAATTCCTACACCCTGCTGGTCATTCTACCAACCACCAGGACATGGTATTCTGTATTAGTCTTCAATGATGCCTTCTTTTGTATTCCATTAGTCCCAGAGTCACAAGAAATTTTGGCTTGTGAGTGGCAGGACTCAACATACAACTAAAACAATACTTCCGGGCCGTCTGGCCCCAAGGGTGCAAAAATTCCCACCCCATCTTTGGGGAAAGCTTAGCTAAAGACCTAAAAGTTCTACCTCTGGAAAAGGAAACCCTCCTTCAATATGCAGACGACATTCTGATCGCCAGCCCTACTAAGGAGGCCTCTGAACTACCAAGCCAATAAAGGATAGAAGTTGTCCAAGAAAAAGCTCAAATATCACAGACTGCCGTGACCTGCCTGGGCTTCATTCTCACAGAAGGTTGGAGAAGTCCATCCCAGGAAAGGGAAGAAACCATTTTCAGCCTTACCCCTTTCTAAAACTAGAAGACAGCTTAGGGGTTCCTGGGGAGGCCAGGGTTTGCTGCTTCTGGATCCCTAACTACAGTCTACTAGCTGGGCCTCTATATGAAACACTGAAAGGAAAAGATGATGATCCTTTTGAATAGAATCCAGAAGTGGCCTTTCAAGAATGGAAAGAGCAGTCAATTCAGACCCTTGCCCTGGAACTCCCTAATTTAGCTAAACCCTTTGACCTTTACATTCCCGGTGAAAGGTGAATCGCCATTGGAGAATTAGTGCAAAACCTGGGACCACTTGAAATGGAACAATGCAAGAATGCCATCCAGGTAGGATAAACTATGGTCACCAAGGGGCTTGGCCCACTGCCACATCTGGCCAAGATACTGGCGGTATCTAAAACCCTGGAAATCAGCAGCCCAAAAGGCCACCTCCCTCCTAAGGGAAAAGGACCCCACGTGGTGATCCTAACCACCAACCATGCCCTGAAGTTGCAGGGTTCGCTCCGTGGGCACACCGACCTCGAGTGAGGAGGCCCTCCAACTCCAACATCCAGAGAGATAACCGGGGGCAACAGGGCACCATGACGACTCGTGTGAACATCACTTGACCTGGAGTTTCTCTCATAAAACAACAAGAGTGTGTCCCAAAAGAGTAGACTACTGCTTGCCGGACTTACTGCACCCAGAGGGGAGCTAATAATCTTGGCGGGGGAACCGTATATCACACTGTCACCATAGAAAAGCCTACAGACACCGTGATGATGGTGGCCAGTAAGACCGGCTGGACTCTTGTTTACTTCAAAAGGCTGTTGACTCAGTGGCCATCATGGTCCTTGATCACCACTGACCCTGGACTGTCTGGGAGTTGAGCGGGCAGGGCTCTGACACCTGGTGCTGTTTGTACGTTAATTCAGGGGCCTAATTGAAGAAAGCGCAGACTACTGGTCAGAGCATCTAGGCTGGCAGAAACGGTCGGCCTAAGGTGGCCGAACAAATGTGGGGCGGGGTGAAACCGGCCCCCACAGCGTCTCTGCACATCTCTTTCCTGGACCCTTAAAGGTCATTAGAATCTATAACACTTCCAATGCTGCTGCTCAGGTGGACGAGCAGGGAGGCAGGGGGCCTGGGGACAATCAACGTCACCTGGAGGCTGCTGGGGAGAAGCTCTGACCCTCGCCCCAGGGTATGAGGGCTCCCAACTCAGCACTCAGCAGTTACAGAAGAAGGGTCTGCACCCTCAGCACTCCAAGAATGAGGAACGGGACAAAAGGCAGAGGGGGGGTTTGTCCCCAGCAAAGCCCATTAAAAATCCCTGGGAGATAAAAATAGAATCTGGGCAATAAAGTCAAGTCTAACCTTTTTTATCCTTTGTGCTTTGTCTAATTTCACGTGCTCCTAGGGTCCCGCATGCAGAGGTTCCACACCCGGCACTTCAGACCAGATTTCCTAGTGCAGAATGGCTGGGTCGACACCTCAGCTCCTGGGGCCCAGTGCAGACTCCGCGATATAGAGCCTGAGCTACAGCCAACCCGGCCCTCGAGAGCTCCGCCCCCTCCCTCCCACTGACTCTGACAGGATCTCTACACAGCAGCCCAGCCCACAGCCCACGGGGTAGTACATGCTCTCACCTCTCCATTCTCTGATCAAAATATAAAGTTTCCTTTGCTTGTGAACCAAACTCAGTCTCGATCTGTTGGCTCCAATGACACTGGGCAGGGGGACACTTGTTGGGGTCCACTCTGGAGGATCAGTAACAGAAATTGAGACTATTGTAACCTCAATGAACAGATGTGTGAGCCAAAGTGTAGTTAACATAGAACAGTGTATAAGGCTCGGGTAAAATAAGATGTTTCTAACACTTCCATTGGATATTTCCATCACTTTATTATAAGCAAGTTCAGTGAAAAGGTTTGTCTTATTTGTCAGCTCAATATTAGAGAAATGAAGTGATTTCTTTCCAAGGATGTACATCTAATAATCTTGGTTAAACCTTCAATCTTGTTTTAAATGCTTTTCCATTGAAAATGATACCTCTCTTTCAGCTCCCCCATTTCTGAGAAGTATAAAATCTTATAATTTATTATTACCAAAGGGGAAAGGTGGGAGGAGGGATAAATTAACAGTTTGGGATTAACACATACACACTGCTATGTATAAAATAGATCATCAACAAGGAACTACTGTATAGCACAGGGAACTACACTCAACATTTTGCAATAACCTATAAGGGGAAATAATCTGAAAAAGAATAGATATTTTTATTGACATCATCTATCAATGACAGTTAAAGTGTAACCTAAGGGAAGCTGGTGGTGAGTGCTTCTGACCCTGAAGACTTCAATCATCTAAAGTTTGGACTCTGCCTACTTCCCAAGGCCCTTAATGAACATATGTGTAGCCGTAGCTTAAAAAATTCCCCAGTTTGGGTTTCGGGGAGACACTGATTTTGAAAAAGCCCTGGTGTTCTCCTTACATGAATGGGACTCTTCCTACTGCTAAAACATGTCTGTCACACCCAGAGGATGGTATACCGTCTGATCGGGAAGAGTTTGGAAAAGGCATCTCATCTCCTCATCTCCTGGTGCTCGGGTTCACCCCTCCAGCGTCTTTACTAACAGTCTCCCCACTTGGAGATGTCAGCACTGTCAACATCCTGTTGCGTACAGTTTGGAATTTGTCCAGAGGATGAAGCGGAAGGATGAGGAACAATGAGAGACAAGTCCTACGTGTTCAGACAGGCACATGTCACTCTAATTTCCAATCAGGAAGACGAATTGACCAAAGGCTAGGGTTGCCCATGGAAACAGTATAGGGCTTGAGGAAATCCCGCTGCTTTGTGGCCAGTTCCCATAAACACAAGTTGAACAATAGAACTCAGGGGCAGTAAAATTCACAAAACTGCAGAGTTGAAAATATCCATCACTGAAAAATGTCTTGAGGAAAGTCAGAGAAAAGGACTTGTAAGCAAGGGAGAATGGCAGGAAAGGGATTTGAGGAGGTAGAAAGGACTCGCCGTTAAGCACAAGAAAAGGAGCTGAACATTGCCAACATTGCAGTTGGCCAAAAAGGGTGTATGCGTTTTTTTTGTGTATATATTCAAGAAAAGAGCGTACACCTTTTTAGCCAACCAAACAGGTGGGCACTGGAAGTCAATACTACAAAAGACATCACTTCGCATCAGTCAGAAGAGCCATCCTCATAAAGCGTAAACAACAGAAATGCAGGACAGGGCAAGGAGAAGAGGGAGCCCTGTGAGACTTATAGTGGAAATGTATATTGCCAACGGCCATTCTGGAGAAGTGTATTGTGTTTACTAAAGCATCTAAACAATGAGCTACAGAGCATAGGGCACTTGCACTCATGGGCGTATATCTTGGGAAAAACAAAAATCGAGAGGACACAGGCACCCCAATGTTTACCCCCTCTCTGTTTAAAAGATCCTCGACTAGGATATAACTTAAATGTCTCTGGAGGGAAAAAATGGATAGAGATGTGGTACTTAGGTAGAGTGGAATATTATTCAGCCTGGAAATCAATGAAATATGGCCAGCTGTAACAACTCCGGAGGAGTTACGTATGATCATTCTAAGTGACAGAATTCAAAAAGAAGAAGACACATATCGTAAGATATCACTTAAAGGTGGAATCCAAAATGGCTACACATGAAATAAATTACAAAACAAAAACATAGTCAAATATGTAGAAAACACGCATAAGGCTGCTAAACGGGAAAGGTGGGGAGGGGTGAGGCATCATCCAGGAGGTTGAAATTAGCAAAGATACCATTCCAAATACCAAACTGATAATCAACAAGGCCTACACGGTAGCTAAAAGAACTGCACTCAGCACACTCAAGTCACCGGAAAAGAATATATACGACTGGTAAGAATCTGAAAAAGAATTTATTGATGTCTCTCTGTACGTGAATCAAGTGGATGTACAGCAGCAAGAAACAGAGCTTTGAAAATCAGCTGTAACCAATATAGTAATAAATTGAAAAAAATAAACGACAGAGAGACAGAGAAAACCTCTTACAACTTTTCCTCAGGGACGGTGATGCAACATGGATTGAACACATCTAGACCCACAGCAGGATGAGACATAAGGCTGGAAACTGTTTGCGCTAAGAGAAATGTGAGGTTGGGTGAGGAAATGCACACCCTTTAAAGTAATACTACCTGGTACCCATTCAATGGGTCCCAAATCTGCAGGTTCAAGGGATCTTCCTACAGCTAAAACATGCATGGAAAACCCAGAGGACTGTACACCATGTGATCGGGAGATGTGTCTAAAATGCACCTCATTTATCCTCTCCTGGTGCTCCTGTTCACCATTCCAGCCACGTTACTTAGAAGCTCCCCACTTGGAGAATCAGCACATTTAAACTTCTGTTTCACACATTTTGCAAATTGTGAGGAGGATGAACGGGAAGAGGGGGAACCAATGAGAGAAGAGTTGTAGGGGTTTGGACGGGCACATATCACTCTAATTTCCCATTAAGAATAAGAATTAAAAAAAGGCTCAGCCTGCCTCGCCGGAGCCAAAATAGGGCCTGAAGCAATCCTGCGCGTTTGAGGCCAGCTCACAAAAGAGCAACTTAAAACATGGAGCTCAGGGTCACTGCAATTCACAAACCTGCAGAGTTATAAATGAAAACTAACGTCCAAAAATATGTTGAGGTAAGGCAAAGAAGAGGATCTGAATGCAAGACAGAATTGCAAGAAACAGATTTCAAGAGATAGATTGGACTCGTCTTTAACGCGCATGAAAAGCGGCAGAATTTCGACAATGATGCAGTTGGCCCAAAAGGGCGTATGCGATTTTTCCTGATTATATCCAGGAAAAAACGCATACGCACTTTATGGGCAACGAAGCAAGCAAGCAATGCAAATGTGCACAACAAAGAAGTCTCATTTCCCACCGGTCAAAAGGGCCATCCTAAAAAATTGTAAAAACCAGAAATGCAGGACAGGCCATGGAGAACAGGGAGCCTTTATACGCTGATGGGCAGTGTGTGAACTGCCGAGAGCCACTCTGGAGAAGTGTATGGTGGTTCCTAAATCATCTAAAAACAGAGCTACAGAGCATAGGACACTTCCAATCATGGGAGTATATCTAGGGAAGTCTAAAAATCAACAAGACACAAGCACACCACAGTTTAGGGCTACTCTGTTTACAAGAACCTCAACTTCAGTACACCTTAAATATCCCAGGAAAGAGAACAATGGATAAAGAAGATGTGGTACTTATGTACAATGGAATATCTCTTCACCATGAAATCAATGTAATAAGGCTAGTAGAAGGATAAAGAGTGGATTTAGGTCCGATAATACTACTTGAAATAAGTCAAACAGAAAAAGAAACATATCATAAGATATCACTTATAGAGGGAGGGTAAATATGGCTGCACAAGAAATGAATTACAGAACAGAACAGTGTCTCACATTTAGAAAACACACTTATGTCAGCTTAAGGGGAAAGGAGAGGTGGGGTGATGCATAAAACCAGAGTTTGAAATTAGCACAGATACCGTTCAAGAAACCAAATAGGTATTAGACAAGATCTACACCTTGCTCAATGAACTGGCCTCAACACACCCTATACACCGCAGAGAAATATATCTGAGTAATAAGAATCTTAAAACCCATGTATTGATATATCTCCATAAGGGAATCAAGTGTGTGCAGAGCGGCACAAACACAGCAGTGAAAATGAGCTAAACCCCATTATAGAAATAAATTTTAAAAACAAAACGCAGAAACAATGAAAGAGAGAAAAATTCTTACAGAATTCGCTCAGGGGCTGTGACGCAACCTGGATTGACCACATATAAACCCACAGCTGGATAAGACATAAGGCTGGACACTTGGGGCTGAGAGGATTGGTGAGCTTCGGTGAGCAACTGCCGAAAGTTTAATGCAATACTTCATGCTACTCATTCCAAGGGTCCCAACACTCCAGGTTGAAGGGAATCTTCCTACAGCTAAACCATGCTTGGGAAACCCAGCGACTGGTATACCATATGATCGGGAAAGGTTTCTAAAACGCACCACATTTTTCCTCTCCTGGGGCTCTGGATCGACATTCCAGCCGCTTTACTAACAACATCCCCACATGGAGAGTCAATGCCTTTAAGTTCTGGTATCGCACAGTCTTCAGTTAGTGCGGAGGATGAATGGGAATAGGGGGAACCAGTGAGAAACTAGCTGTAGCGGTTTCAATGGGCACATGTCACTCTAATTTCACATCAGTAAGAAGAATGAACCAAAGGCACAGCAAGGTGCCCCAGAAGAAGAATAGGGCTTCAAGGAATCCTGTGGTTATGGGGCAAGATCACAAAACTAAGAGCTGAAAAATGGAGCTAAGGGCCACTGCAATTCAAAAACCTGACTTGCCCAAAAAGGGCGTATGCGTTTCTTCCTGAATATATTCAGGAAAAAACGCATACGCCCTTTTTGGCCAACCAAGCAAGCTTGCAAAGGAAATCTGCACTACAATGAAGTCTCAATTCCCCCTGGTCAAAAGGGCCATCTGAAAAAAGTGTAAAATCCATAAAGGCATGACAGGCCATGGAGAACTGGGAGCCATCTTATGCTGATGGGCAGGATGTAAATTGCCAACAGCCACTCTGGAGAAGTGTTTGGTGTTTCCTGAAACATCTAAAAAACAAAGCAACAGAGCCTAGGGCACTTCCACTTATGGTACTATAGTTTAGGGCAATTAAAATCAAAAAGACACAGCCACCCCAAAGTTTGGGATGGCTCTGTTTACAAGAACCTCATATACGGTACAAGTTCAATATCACAGAAAGTGAAAAATGGATAAAGAAGTTGTGGTACTTACGTACAATGCAGTATCACTCAGCAATGAAATCTATGTCATCAGGCCCGTAGCAGCATAATGAGTGGACTAAGTACGATGAATCTAACTGAAATAAGTCACACAGAAAAAGAAACATCATAAGGTATCACTAATACACGGAATGTAAACTTGGCTACACAGGAACTGAATTCCAAAACAGAACAGGGTCTCAAATTTAGAAAACCAACTTATGCTTGCTTAAGGGGAAAGGTGAGTTGGGGTGCTGCATAAAACCAGAGATTGAAATGAGCACAGATAAAGTTCCTTAAGCCAAATATGGAATAGACAAGAGCTACTCCTTGCTCAAAGAAATGGACTCAACACCCCATATTCAACGCCTAGGAATATACCTGACTAGTAAGAATCATAAAACCTATGGATTTATATATCTCTGTAAGAGAATCAAGAGTGTGTACAGCGGCATTAAAGCAGTGAAAATCAGGTAAATCCCATAATAAAAATAAATTTCTTAAACAAAACACAATGACAGTGAAATAGACAGAAATACTTAAGTAATTCATTCAAGGCTTCTGATGCAACCTGCATTTACCACATCTACACCCAGAGCTGGGTGACACATAAGGCTGGACACTTGGGGCTCATAATATTGGTGAGGTTCGGTGAGCAAATGAAGACCTTTGAAGTCATATTGCATGGTACCCATTCCATGGGTCTCAACTCTCCAGGTTTAAGGGATACTTCCTTCAGCTAAAACATGCATGTGGAACCCAGAGTATGATCCACCATGTGATCGAGAAACATGTTCAAATGTGTCTCACTTTGCGTTCCCTGGTACTCGGGTGCAACATGCCAGACGCTTTACTAACACTCTCCCGACTTGGAGAGTCAGTGCCTTTAACCTCCTGTTTGGCCCAGTTTGCAATTTCTGTGGAAGATGAACAGGAATAGGGAGAACCATTGAGAGACCAGCTGGAGGTGTCTGGACGGGCAAATTTAACTCTCATTTCCCACCAGGAAGAGGAATTAACCAAAGGCTCAGCGTGCCGTGCCGGAACCAGATTAGGGCCTGAAGCCATCCTGCGGTGTTGCGGCCAGCTCACGAGAAAGCGAGTTGAAGAAAGGAGCTCAGGGGCACTGTAATTCACAAACCTGCAGAGTTATAAATGACAGCTATCGTCCAAAAATATACTGAAGTAAGGCTGCCAAGAGGACTTGAAAGCGGGGCAGAATTGCAGGAAACCGATTTCAGGAGGTAGACTGGAATTGCATTTAAAGCATAGGAAAAGAGGCAGAACGTCCACAATGATGCACTTGGCCAAAAAGGGCGTATGCGTTTTTTCCTGAATATATTCAGGAAAAAACGCATACGCCCTTTTTGGCCAACCAAGCAAGCTTGCAAAGGAAATCTGCACTACAATGAAGTCTCACTTCCCCCCGGTCAAAAGGGCCATCTGAAAAAAGTGTAAAATCCAGAAAGGCAGGACAGGCCATGGAGAACTGGGAGCCTTGTTATGCTGATGGGCGGGATGTAAATTGCCAACAGCCACTCGGGAGAAGTGTATGGTGTTTCCTGAAACATCTAAAAAGCAAAGCAACAGAGCCTAGGGCACTTCCACTTATGGTCCTATAGCTTAGGGAAATTAAAATCAAAAAGACACAGCCACCACAAAGGTTGGGACGGCTCTGTTTACAAGAACCTGGTTTACGGTACAAGTTCAATATCGCAGAAAGTGAAAAATGGATAAAGAAGTTGTGGTACTTACGTACAATGCAGTATCACTCAGCAATGAAATCTATGTCATCAGGCCCGTAGCAGCATAATGAGTGGATTCAGGTATGATGATTCTAACTGAAATAAGTCACACAGAAAAAGAAACATCATAAGATATCACTAATACACGGAATGTAAACTTGGCTACACAGGAACTGAATTCCAAAACAGAACAGGGTCTCAAATTTAGAAAACCAACTTATGCTTGCTTAAGGGGAAAGGTGAGTTGGGGTGCTGCATAAAACCAGAGATTGAAATGAGCACAGATAAAGTTCCTTAAGCCAAATATGGAATAGACAAGAGCTACTCCTTGCTCAACGAAATGGACTCAACACCCCATATTCAACGCCTAGGAATATACCTGACTAGTAAGAATCATAAAACCTATGGATTTATATATCTCTGTAAGAGAATCAAGAGTGTGTACAGCGGCATTAAAGCAGTGAAAATCAGGTAAATCCCATAATAAAAATAAATTTCTTAAACAAAACACAATGACAGTGAAATAGACAGAAATACTTAAGTAATTCATTCAAGGCTTCTGATGCAACCTGCATTTACCACATCTACACCCAGAGCTGGGTGGCACATAAGGCTGGACACTTGGGGCTCATAATATTGGTGAGGTTCGGTGAGCAAATGAAGACCTTTGAAGTCATATTGCATGGTACCCATTCCATGGGTCTCAACTCTCCAGGTTTAAGGGATACTTCCTTCAGATAAAACATGCATGTGGAACCCAGAGTATGATCCACCATGTGATCGAGAAACATGTTCAAATGTGTCTCACTTTGCGTTCCCTGGTACTCGGGTGCAACATGCCAGACGCTTTACTAACACTCTCCCGACTTGGAGAGTCAGTGCCTTTAACCTCCTGTTTGGCCCAGTTTGCAATTTCTGTGGAAGATGAACAGGAATAGGGAGAACCATTGAGAGACCAGCTGGAGGTGTCTGGACGGGCAAATTTAACTCTCATTTCCCACCAGGAAGAGGAATTAACCAAAGGCTCAGCGTGCCGTGCCGGAACCAGATTAGGGCCTGAAGCCATCCTGCGGTGTTGCGGCCAGCTCACGAGAAAGCGAGTTGAAGAAAGGAGCTCAGGGGCACTGTAATTCACAAACCTGCAGAGTTATAAATGACAGCTATCGTCCAAAAATATACTGAAGTAAGGCTGCCAAGAGGACTTGAAAGCGGGGCAGAATTGCAGGAAACCGATTTCAGGAGGTAGACTGGAATTGCATTTAAAGCATAGGAAAAGAGGCAGAACGTCCACAATGATGCACTTGGCCAAAAAGGGCGTATGCGTTTTTTCCTGAATATATTCAGGAAAAAACGCATACGCACTTTTTGGCCAACCAAGCAAGCTTGCAAAGGAAATCTGCACTACAATGAAGTCTCACTTCCCCCCGGTCAAAAGGGCCATCTGAAAAAAGTGTAAAATCCAGAAAGGCAGGACAGGCCATGGAGAACTGGGAGCCTTGTTATGCTGATGGGCGGGATGTCAATTGCCAACAGCCACTCGGGAGAAGTGTATGGTGTTTCCTGAAACATCTAAAAAGCAAAGCAACAGAGCCTAGGGCACTTCCACTTATGGTCCTATAGCTTAGGGAAATTAAAATCAAAAAGACACAGCCACCCCAAAGGTTGGGACGGCTCTGTTTACAAGAACCTGGTTTACGGTACAAGTTCAATATCGCAGAAAGTGAAAAATGGATAAAGAAGTTGTGGTACTTACGTACAATGCAATATCACTCAGCAATGAAATCTATGTCATCAGGCCCGTAGCAGCATAATGAGTGGATTGAGGCACGATGATTCTAACTGAAATAAGTCACACAGAAAAAGAAACATCATAAGGTATCACTAATACACGGAATGTAAACTTGGCTACACAGGAACTGAATTACAAAACAGAACAGGGTCTCAAGTTTAGAAAACTAACTTATTCTTGCTTAAGGGGGAAGGTGAGTTGGGGTGCTGCATTAAACCAGAGTTTGAAATTAGCACAGATGCCGTTCCATAAGCCAAATATGGAATAGACAAGACCTACCCCTTGCTCAACGAAATGGATTCAACAATGAGGTATCACCTCACACCTGGTAGAATAGGCATCATAGAAAATCTACAAGCAAAAAATGCTGGAAAGGGTGTGGAGAAAAGGAACCCTCTTCCACTATTGTTGGGAATATAAATTGATACAGTCACTATGGAGAACAATATGGAATTTCTTAAGAAACTAACAATAGAATTACCATATGATACAGCAATCCCAGTACTGGACATATACCCAGACAAAACCATAAATCAAAAAGAGACATTCACCGCAGTGTTCATTGCATCACTATTTACAATATCGAGGTAATGGAAGCAACCTAAATGCCCACAGACAGACGAATGCATAAAGCCGTGGTACATATATAAAATGGAATATTACTAAGCCACGAAAAGGAATGAAATTGGGTCATTTGTAGAGACGTCGATGCATCTAGAGACTGTCATACAGAGTGAAGTAAGTCAGAAAGAGAAAAACAAATCTTGTATATTCATGCATATATGTGGAACCTAGAAAACCTGTACAGATTAACCATTTTGCAAGGCATAAATAGAGCAACAGATGTAGACAACAAACGTATGGACAACAAGGGGGGAAAGCTGTTGGGGGGGTGGTGGGAGGAGTTGAGAGACTGGGATTGGCATGTATACATTTATATGTATAAAATAGATAACCAATAAGAACCTGCTGTATAAAAATATAAAATAAAATTCAAAATTAAAAAGAAATAAAATTTAAAAATAGAAAAAACAATTATTCCCTTCACATACATGTATTTATATGAATAAATTATTTCCATGCTTATATCTGTAAATACAAAAAAGAGGAATAAAATCTACCTTGAACCCAAAACGAAAAAGAGAAAGAAAACACAGAACCCACCAGTTCCACAGAGGAAAACCGTATCAGGGCACTTGCTCCAGTTGTAAACAATTCTGAAGTTGGTCAGTGGTGGGGAATCGTCTCCCATTCAGCCAGCAGCCCCCACGCAACAAGCGTCCTCATTGCAAAGCTGGGGCACCGTGCCGAGGCATCTGTGAGTAAACGTGAGCTGAGCCCCAGGCCAGTTGCTGCTGAACTATTCCCACCCATCCCAGGTAAAACACCTGAATATATACAAGGACTTGAAAGCCTAGAGGGAGGGCCATAGAGCCACACGAGTGACAGCATGCCGGCCGACTTGGTGCCTGCAGGCCAGCCAGGATGGTCCTGGCCCTGGGTGCTCTTCTGGAAGATTTCCATTTCCCTGCCTGAGATACCCGTCCTGTCCCTGCCCCCACTGCTTGTTTCCTTCCTCACCTCTGCCCAGGGAGAAATTCCAGCAGCAGGTATGGGTGACACATCTTCTTCTTTAGCAGGTGGCAGCCTGGCAACTGCTGCAGAAAGTCCAGCAGAGCCCCACTCACACTGGGCCACCCACAAAGCCGTGGCCTCTCACTCCCTCCCACCAGCCCAGCCCCGAGACTGCTGACAGGGCAGAGAAAATGGCGTCAGGCACGGCTGCAGGGGCTCTTGCTGCCTGGAGTGGTATTTATAGTGATCTCAACCCAGGCACACCTGGGGAGGGCTGGCCGGCACGGTAAGGCTGCCCAGGTCAGCCAATCATCACCCCTCAGGGGCTCACAGTTGCAGAAAATGGAACTTGCTGAACCGGCCAGGTCCAAGGAACAGGTGTGGGCTCCTGAGAGTCAGGATAGACAAGGGGCTGCAGCTTTGGCTTGTTTTCTAATCATTTTATCTGGCCCATGAGTGGGAGACAACTTCAAGAAAACCCTCTCCTAATGAGAGGAACCCAGGAGTCAGGGAGAGGAGGGGTGGGTGGTGGTTGGAGACAGAGGCCTGGTGCCCCGGGTGCAGTGGAAGTCTCTGGAAGACCAGGTGGAGGGAGGCCTCACGGAGTGATGCCCAGGGTCACAGACCTGTCGCAGCTGCTGTTTGTTAGTTCAAGTCCTGCTCTGAGGTGCTCTGTGTCAGCTCTGAGCGACAGGTGAGCTGGGGGTGCTCTGCAATGAGGGCTATGTGCACGGTTCCTGTGTGCCCAGCCCTGCCACGGTACCTGCAAGGGTAGCTCTGTATCCTGGGAGGGGCCTGACCACGAGAGCCCTGTGGGCTGGGGTGGGGGTGGGGTACCTGCCCAGGTGAGCTCCATATTCTGGGATTGGTCTGACCACGAGAGCCCCATGGGCTGCTGGGGACCTGGTAAAGGATGTCAGGACAGTCAGTGAAGCCACCGAGGATATACCTCCAGTTGCTCCTAATTCCTACACCCTGCTGGTCATTCTACCAACCACCAGGACATGGTATTCTGTATTAGTCTTCAATGATGCCTTCTTTTGTATTCCATTAGTCCCAGAGTCACAAGAAATTTTGGCTTGTGAGTGGCAGGACTCAACATACAACTAAAACAATACTTCCGGGCCGTCTGGCCCCAAGGGTGCAAAAATTCCCACCCCATCTTTGGGGAAAGCTTAGCTAAAGACCTAAAAGTTCTACCTCTGGAAAAGGAAACCCTCCTTCAATATGCAGACGACATTCTGATCGCCAGCCCTACTAAGGAGGCCTCTGAACTACCAAGCCAATAAAGGATAGAAGTTGTCCAAGAAGAAGCTCAAATATCACAGACTGCCGTGACCTGCCTGGGCTTCATTCTCACAGAAGGTTGGAGAAGTCCATCCCAGGAAAGGGAAGAAACCATTTTCAGCCTTACCCCTTTCTAAAACTAGAAGACAGCTTAGGGGTTCCTGGGGAGGCCAGGGTTTGCTGCTTCTGGATCCCTAACTACAGTCTACTAGCTGGGCCTCTATATGAAACACTGAAAGGAAAAGATGATGATCCTTTTGAATAGAATCCAGAAGTGGCCTTTCAAGAATGGAAAGAGCAGTCAATTCAGACCCTTGCCCTGGAACTCCCTAATTTAGCTAAACCCTTTGACCTTTACATTCCCGGTGAAAGGTGAATCGCCATTGGAGAATTAGTGCAAAACCTGGGACCACTTGAAATGGAACAATGCAAGAATGCCATCCAGGTAGGATAAACTATGGTCACCAAGGGGCTTGGCCCACTGCCACATCTGGCCAAGATACTGGCGGTATCTAAAACCCTGGAAATCAGCAGCCCAAAAGGCCACCTCCCTCCTAAGGGAAAAGGACCCCACGTGGTGATCCTAACCACCAACCATGCCCTGAAGTTGCAGGGTTCGCTCCGTGGGCACACCGACCTCGAGTGAGGAGGCCCTCCAACTCCAACATCCAGAGAGATAACCGGGGGCAACAGGGCACCATGACGACTCGTGTGAACATCACTTGACCTGGAGTTTCTCTCATAAAACAACAAGAGTGTGTCCCAAAAGAGTAGACTACTGCTTGCCGGACTTACTGCACCCAGAGGGGAGCTAATAATCTTGGCGGGGGAACCGTATATCACACTGTCACCATAGAAAAGCCTACAGACACCGTGATGATGGTGGCCAGTAAGACCGGCTGGACTCTTGTTTACTTCAAAAGGCTGTTGACTCAGTGGCCATCATGGTCCTTGATCACCACTGACCCTGGACTGTCTGGGAGTTGAGCGGGCAGGGCTCTGACACCTGGTGCTGTTTGTACGTTAATTCAGGGGCCTAATTGAAGAAAGCGCAGACTACTGGTCAGAGCATCTAGGCTGGCAGAAACGGTCGGCCTAAGGTGGCCGAACAAATGTGGGGCGGGGTGAAACCGGCCCCCACAGCGTCTCTGCACATCTCTTTCCTGGACCCTTAAAGGTCATTAGAATCTATAACACTTGCAATGCTGGTGCTCAGGTGGACGAGCAGGGAGGCAGGGGGCCTGGGGACAATCAACGTCACCTGGAGGCTGCTGGGGAGAAGCTCTGACCCTCGCCCCAGGGTATGAGGGCTCCCAACTCAGCACTCAGCAGTTACAGAAGAAGGGTCTGCACCCTCAGCACTCCAAGAATGAGGAACGGGACAAAAGGCAGAGGGGGGGTTTGTCCCCAGCAAAGCCCATTAAAAATCCCTGGGAGATAAAAATAGAATCTGGGCAATAAAGTCAAGTCTAACCTTTTTTATCCTTTGTGCTTTGTCTAATTTCACGTGCTCCTAGGGTCCCGCATGCAGAGGTTCCACACCCGGCACTTCAGACCAGATTTCCTAGTGCAGAATGGCTGGGTCGACACCTCAGCTCCTGGGGCCCAGTGCAGACTCCGCGATATAGAGCCTGAGCTACAGCCAACCCGGCCCTCGAGAGCTCCGCCCCCTCCCTCCCACTGACTCTGACAGGATCTCTACACAGCAGCCCAGCCCACAGCCCACGGGGTAGTACATGCTCTCACCTCTCCATTCTCTGATCAAAATATAAAGTTTCCTTTGCTTGTGAACCAAACTCAGTCTCGATCTGTTGGCCCCAATGACACTGGGCAGGGGGACACTTGTTGGGGTCCACTCTGGAGGATCAGTAACAGAAATTGAGACTATTGTAACCTCAATGAACAGATGTGTGAGCCAAAGTGTAGTTAACATAGAACAGTGTATAAGGCTCGGGTAAAATAAGATGTTTCTAACACTTCCATTGGATATTTCCATCACTTTATTATAAGCAAGTTCAGTGAAAAGGTTTGTCTTATTTGTCAGCTCAATATTAGAGAAATGAAGTGATTTCTTTCCAAGGATGTACATCTAATAATCTTGGTTAAACCTTCAATCTTGTTTTAAATGCTTTTCCATTGAAAATGATACCTCTCTTTCAGCTCCCCCATTTCTGAGAAGTATAAAATCTTATAATTTATTATTACCAAAGGGGAAAGGTGGGAGGAGGGATAAATTAACAGTTTGGGATTAACACATACACACTGCTATGTATAAAATAGATCATCAACAAGGAACTACTGTATAGCACAGGGAACTACACTCAACATTTTGCAATAACCTATAAGGGGAAATAATCTGAAAAAGAATAGATATTTTTATTGACATCATCTATCAATGACAGTTAAAGTGTAACCTAAGGGAAGCTGGTGGTGAGTGCTTCTGACCCTGAAGACTTCAATCATCTAAAGTTTGGACTCTGCCTACTTCCCAAGGCCCTTAATGAACATATGTGTAGCCGTAGCTTAAAAAATTCCCCAGTTTGGGTTTCGGGGAGACACTGATTTTGAAAAAGCCCTGGTGTTCTCCTTACATGAATAGGACTCTTCCTACTGCTAAAACATGTCTGTCACACCCAGAGGATGGTATACCGTCTGATCGGGAAGAGTTTGGAAAAGGCATCTCATCTCCTCATCTCCTGGTGCTCGGGTTCACCCCTCCAGCGTCTTTACTAACAGTCTCCCCACTTGGAGATGTCAGCACTGTCAACATCCTGTTGCGTACAGTTTGGAATTTGTCCAGAGGATGAAGCGGAAGGATGAGGAACAATGAGAGACAAGTCCTACGTGTTCAGACAGGCACATGTCACTCTAATTTCCAATCAGGAAGACGAATTGACCAAAGGCTAGGGTTGCCCATGGAAACAGTATAGGGCTTGAGGAAATCCCGCTGCTTTGTGGCCAGTTCCCATAAACACAAGTTGAACAATAGAACTCAGGGGCAGTAAAATTCACAAAACTGCAGAGTTGAAAATATCCATCACTGAAAAATGTCTTGAGGAAAGTCAGAGAACAGGACTTGTAAGCAAGGGAGAATGGCAGGAAAGGGATTTGAGGAGGTAGAAAGGACTCGCCGTTAAGCACAAGAAAAGGAGCTGAACATTGCCAACATTGCAGTTGGCCAAAAAGGGTGTATGCGTTTTTTTTGTGTATATATTCAAGAAAAGAGCGTACACCTTTTTAGCCAACCAAACAGGTGGGCACTGGAAGTCAATACTACAAAAGACATCACTTCGCATCAGTCAGAAGAGCCATCCTCATAAAGCGTAAACAACAGAAATGCAGGACAGGGCAAGGAGAAGAGGGAGCCCTGTGAGACTTATAGTGGAAATGTATATTGCCAACGGCCATTCTGGAGAAGTGTATTGTGTTTACTAAAGCATCTAAACAATGAGCTACAGAGCATAGGGCACTTGCACTCATGGGCGTATATCTTGGGAAAAACAAAAATCGAGAGGACACAGGCACCCCAATGTTTACCCCCTCTCTGTTTAAAAGATCCTCGACTAGGATATAACTTAAATGTCTCTGGAGGGAAAAAATGGATAGAGATGTGGTACTTAGGTAGAGTGGAATATTATTCAGCCTGGAAATCAATGAAATATGGCCAGCTGTAACAACTCCGGAGGAGTTACGTATGATCATTCTAAGTGACAGAATTCAAAAAGAAGAAGACACATATCGTAAGATATCACTTAAAGGTGGAATCCAAAATGGCTACACATGAAATAAATTACAAAACAAAAACATAGTCAAATATGTAGAAAACACGCATAAGGCTGCTAAACGGGAAAGGTGGGGAGGGGTGAGGCATCATCCAGGAGGTTGAAATTAGCAAAGATACCATTCCAAATACCAAACTGATAATCAACAAGGCCTACACGGTAGCTAAAAGAACTGCACTCAGCACACTCAAGTCACCGGAAAAGAATATATACGACTGGTAAGAATCTGAAAAAGAATTTATTGATGTCTCTCTGTACGTGAATCAAGTGGATGTACAGCAGCAAGAAACAGAGCTTTGAAAATCAGCTGTAACCAATATAGTAATAAATTGAAAAAAATAAACGACAGAGAGACAGAGAAAACCTCTTACAACTTTTCCTCAGGGACGGTGATGCAACATGGATTGAACACATCTAGACCCACAGCAGGATGAGACATAAGGCTGGAAACTGTTTGCGCTAAGAGAAATGTGAGGTTGGGTGAGGAAATGCACACCCTTTAAAGTAATACTACCTGGTACCCATTCAATGGGTCCCAAATCTGCAGGTTCAAGGGATCTTCCTACAGCTAAAACATGCATGGAAAACCCAGAGGACTGTACACCATGTGATCGGGAGATGTGTCTAAAATGCACCTCATTTATCCTCTCCTGGTGCTCCTGTTCACCATTCCAGCCACGTTACTTAGAAGCTCCCCACTTGGAGAATCAGCACATTTAAACTTCTGTTTCACACATTTTGCAAATTGTGAGGAGGATGAACGGGAAGAGGGGGAACCAATGAGAGAAGAGTTGTAGGGGTTTGGACGGGCACATATCACTCTAATTTCCCATTAAGAATAAGAATTAAAAAAAGGCTCAGCCTGCCTCGCCGGAGCCAAAATAGGGCCTGAAGCAATCCTGTGCGTTTGAGGCCAGCTCACAAAAGAGCAACTTAAAACATGGAGCTCAGGGTCACTGCAATTCACAAACCTGCAGAGTTATAAATGAAAACTAACGTCCAAAAATATGTTGAGGTAAGGCAAAGAAGAGGATCTGAATGCAAGACAGAATTGCAAGAAACAGATTTCAAGAGATAGATTGGACTCGTCTTTAACGCGCATGAAAAGCGGCAGAATTTCGACAATGATGCAGTTGGCCCAAAAGGGCGTATGCGATTTTTCCTGATTATATCCAGGAAAAAACGCATACGCACTTTATGGGCAACGAAGCAAGCAAGCAATGCAAATGTGCACAACAAAGAAGTCTCATTTCCCACCGGTCAAAAGGGCCATCCTAAAAAATTGTAAAAACCAGAAATGCAGGACAGGCCATGGAGAACAGGGAGCCTTTATACGCTGATGGGCAGTGTGTGAACTGCCGAGAGCCACTCTGGAGAAGTGTATGGTGGTTCCTAAATCATCTAAAAACAGAGCTACAGAGCATAGGACACTTCCAATCATGGGAGTATATCTAGGGAAGTCTAAAAATCAACAAGACACAAGCACACCACAGTTTAGGGCTACTCTGTTTACAAGAACCTCAACTTCAGTACACCTTAAATATCCCAGGAAAGAGAACAATGGATAAAGAAGATGTGGTACTTATGTACAATGGAATATCTCTTCACCATGAAATCAATGTAATAAGGCTAGTAGAAGGATAAAGAGTGGATTTAGGTCCGATAATACTACTTGAAATAAGTCAAACAGAAAAAGAAACATATCATAAGATATCACTTATAGAGGGAGGGTAAATATGGCTGCACAAGAAATGAATTACAGAACAGAACAGTGTCTCACATTTAGAAAACACACTTATGTCAGCTTAAGGGGAAAGGAGAGGTGGGGTGATGCATAAAACCAGAGTTTGAAATTAGCACAGATACCGTTCAAGAAACCAAATAGGTATTAGACAAGATCTACACCTTGCTCAATGAACTGGCCTCAACACACCCTATACACCGCAGAGAAATATATCTGAGTAATAAGAATCTTAAAACCCATGTATTGATATATCTCCATAAGGGAATCAAGTGTGTGCAGAGCGGCACAAACACAGCAGTGAAAATGAGCTAAACCCCATTATAGAAATAAATTTTAAAAACAAAACGCAGAAACAATGAAAGAGAGAAAAATTCTTACAGAATTCGCTCAGGGGCTGTGACGCAACCTGGATTGACCACATATAAACCCACAGCTGGATAAGACATAAGGCTGGACACTTGGGGCTGAGAGGATTGGTGAGCTTCGGTGAGCAACTGCCGAAAGTTTAATGCAATACTTCATGCTACTCATTCCAAGGGTCCCAACACTCCAGGTTGAAGGGAATCTTCCTACAGCTAAACCATGCTTGGGAAACCCAGCGACTGGTATACCATATGATCGGGAAAGGTTTCTAAAACGCACCACATTTTTCCTCTCCTGGGGCTCTGGATCGACATTCCAGCCGCTTTACTAACAACATCCCCACATGGAGAGTCAATGCCTTTAAGTTCTGGTATCGCACAGTCTTCAGTTAGTGCGGAGGATGAATGGGAATAGGGGGAACCAGTGAGAAACTAGCTGTAGCGGTTTCAATGGGCACATGTCACTCTAATTTCACATCAGTAAGAAGAATGAACCAAAGGCACAGCAAGGTGCCCCAGAAGAAGAATAGGGCTTCAAGGAATCCTGTGGTTATGGGGCAAGATCACAAAACTAAGAGCTGAAAAATGGAGCTAAGGGCCACTGCAATTCAAAAACCTGACTTGCCCAAAAAGGGCGTATGCGTTTCTTCCTGAATATATTCAGGAAAAAACGCATACGCCCTTTTTGGCCAACCAAGCAAGCTTGCAAAGGAAATCTGCACTACAATGAAGTCTCAATTCCCCCTGGTCAAAAGGGCCATCTGAAAAAAGTGTAAAATCCATAAAGGCATGACAGGCCATGGAGAACTGGGAGCCATCTTATGCTGATGGGCAGGATGTAAATTGCCAACAGCCACTCTGGAGAAGTGTTTGGTGTTTCCTGAAACATCTAAAAAACAAAGCAACAGAGCCTAGGGCACTTCCACTTATGGTACTATAGTTTAGGGCAATTAAAATCAAAAAGACACAGCCACCCCAAAGTTTGGGATGGCTCTGTTTACAAGAACCTCATATACGGTACAAGTTCAATATCACAGAAAGTGAAAAATGGATAAAGAAGTTGTGGTACTTACGTACAATGCAATATCACTCAGCAATGAAATCTATGTCATCAGGCCCGTAGCAGCATAATGAGTGGACTAAGTACGATGAATCTAACTGAAATAAGTCACACAGAAAAAGAAACATCATAAGGTATCACTAATACACGGAATGTAAACTTGGCTACACAGGAACTGAATTCCAAAACAGAACAGGGTCTCAAATTTAGAAAACCAACTTATGCTTGCTTAAGGGGAAAGGTGAGTTGGGGTGCTGCATAAAACCAGAGATTGAAATGAGCACAGATAAAGTTCCTTAAGCCAAATATGGAATAGACAAGAGCTACTCCTTGCTCAACGAAATGGACTCAACACCCCATATTCAACGCCTAGGAATATACCTGACTAGTAAGAATCATAAAACCTATGGATTTATATATCTCTGTAAGAGAATCAAGAGTGTGTACAGCGGCATTAAAGCAGTGAAAATCAGGTAAATCCCATAATAAAAATAAATTTCTTAAACAAAACACAATGACAGTGAAATAGAGAGAAATACTTAAGTAATTCATTCAAGGCTTCTGATGCAACCTGCATTTACCACATCTACACCCAGAGCTGGGTGACACATAAGGCTGGACACTTGGGGCTCATAATATTGGTGAGGTTCGGTGAGCAAATGAAGACCTTTGAAGTCATATTGCATGGTACC